>NC_084552.2:41652832-41797832 GCF_033978685.3 Nerophis lumbriciformis
TTTTGATGCCTTCAGTGACAATCTACAATGTAAGTAGTCATGAAAATAAAGAAAACATATTGAATGAGAATGTGTGTCCAAACTTTTGGCCTGTACTGTTCACTGTACACTCTTTTACTATGAAGCCACGTTGATGTAACACATGGCTTGGCATTGTCTTGCTGAAATAAGCAGGGGCGTCCATGGTAACGTTGCTTGGATGGCAACATATGTTGCTCCAAAACCTGTATGTACCTCTCAGCATTAATGGCGCTTTCACAGATGTGTAAGTTACCCATGTCTTGGGCACTAATACACCCCCATACCATCACAGATGCTGGCTTTTCAACTTTGCGCCTATAACAATCCGGATGGTTCTTTTCCTCTTTGGTCCGGAGGACACAACGTCCACAGTTTCCAAAAACAATTTGAAATGTGGACTCGTCAGACCACAGAACACTTTTCCACTTTGTATCAGTCCATCTTATATGAGCTCAGGCCCAGCGAAGCCGACGGCGTTTCTGGGTGTTGTTGATAAACGGTTTTCGCCTTGCATAGGAGAGTTTTAACTTGCACTTACAGATGTAGCGACCAGCTGTAGTTACTTACAGTGGGTTTCTGAAGTGTTCCTGAGCCCATGTGGTGATATCCTTTACACACGGATGTCGCTTGTTGATGCAGTACAGCCTGAGGGATCGAAAGTCACAGGCTTTGCTGCTTACGTGCAGTGATTTCTCCAGATTCTCTGAACCCTTTGATGATATTACGGACCGTAGATGGTGAAATCCCTGAATTCCTTGCAATAGCTGGTTGAGAAAGGTTTTTCTTAAACTGTTCAACAATTTGCTCACTTATTTGTTGACAAAGTGGTGACCCTCGCCCCATCCTTGTTTGTGAATGACTGAGCATTTCATGGAATCTACTTTTATACCCAATCATGGCACCCACCTGTTCCCAATTTGCCTGTTCACCTGTGGGATGTTCCAAATAAGTGTTTGATGAGCATTCCTCAACTTTTATTGCCACCTTTCCCAACTTCTTTGTCACGTGTTGCTGGCATCAAATTCTAAAGTTAATGATTATTTGCAAAAAAAAAAAATGTTTATCAGTTTGAACATCAATTATGTTGTCTTTGTAGCATATTCAACTGAATATGGGTTGAAAATGATTTGCAAATCATTGTATTCCGTTTATATATACATCTAACACAATTTCCCAACTCATATGGAAACGGGGTTTGTATATATATATATATATATATATATATATATATATATATATATATATATATATATATATATATATATATATATACACACACACAGAGACATATGAGGTAGATCACCTTGACTTTTTAATTTGAAAAGTTGCTCGCCTGCTGAAAAAGTGTGGGGACCCCTGCTTTAAAGCCTCTAATGATCTCAACCATGTATAGTCCTCGTCTCAACTTCTTAAGATTATGCTTTGTTTTCAACAACAAAACGACTTGAAACATGTTTTTTGGCTTTGACTCTGTCTAAACTCAATATCTACTGTATACCAATATTCAGCCTAAAGACTATATATTGACATACGTATGAGTCCTGCCGAGCTCTTCCTCCAGGTCAATGCCGTTGAATCATTTGGCCATTCCCCACATCTGCGGTCCCCTCCCAGGTTTCTCATTGTATTCCATTGGGTTGAGTTTTTTCTTGCCCTGATGTGGGATCTAAACCGAGGATGTCATTGTGGCTTGTGCAGCCCTTTGAGACACTCGTGATATAGCGCTATATAAACAAACGTTGATTGATTGATTGAAGTAACTGGGTCACCTAATTATCGAAAATCCAGCAGGAATATTATTGAACTTCATGTCAAGACTATTGTTCAGTCTTTAGACAGAAGAGTGACAGGCCTGGAATGGTCTTAGCAGCAGGCGGCTCTCAAAAACTCGCAAGGCGGAAAGGAGGTAATTGATGGAACAAAAATGGACGGGAGTTGTTCGACAAAGACGGTGAAGGAGGAGACAAATAAATGAGGACATCGCCGGTTGAGGCAAGGAGGAGGTGATGAGGCACATCTCCCCAGTGATCTGTACCTGCCAGGTCCCGTATACCCCAAACAGCTGCTTGTAAGTGCTGCGAAGCATCCCCTCCTTTAAACCATCCTCCCTGTCCCCGCACACGCTATCCATCCTGCCACCTTTTAATGGTGCTGCAGTGAGAGCATGTGTTCAGGGTGTTTGATGCAGCGTTTAACTTCCTCGCATGGCTGTTATTTTAGCCTCCCGCCTCTCTTGTGCAGCCGTAGCACGGGAGTTTAATCACACGTTGTCTATAAATAGAGCTGGCAAAACAGGCGGAGGGGCGCTTGCTTTATATCCCAATTGCTCTCTGCAAAAAAAACCTAAAAAAAAAACTAATTTACCCCATTGTCTTTAAAGCAACAGTATGGAACAGATTGCCTTAAGAGTAGCAGATTCGCTAGAAATAAGGAGGATAATATCCCTACAGTTGCCATGGCAACTTCACTTATTTCCCGTCCCGTGTGAATTGTTACCCAAAAATAATATGTTCTTTGATGTTTAAAGCAGTGGTATGTAACAGCTTGACTTAAAAATGGTGGCAGCCACTGACATAGGTGGTCCAGCCAGTTCTTTGTTACTTTCAGAAATGTTTTCAGCCAGTGTGAGTGGCTCTCGCCCAAATTTTTTATCTCACGGTTAAAAGCTCAAGATGCAACAACATGAAAAGAGTAGTGGCGGTTAATAAAGGTGGACCAGTCAGGTTGAGACCAAGTCAAGACCACGACTATTAAGAGTTTCAATACCAATTCAATACCAAGACTTTCCGGAATCAAGATCATGACACCCAGTCCTGACTTTAAGTAGTTAAAAAAACTAGGAGACAAAACCAAGTTAAGATCAAGACTTCAGGAACCAAGTGCAATAGTCAAAGGTGATATGAAAATTAAAACAAAGGAAGGAAAACGCCAGGCTGAGACAAAGACTTGAAGCAATGGTGTCAAGTAAAACCAAGGCTTTAAGGAGTTGAGACTGAGTCAATCGGACCAACATTAAAGAGTCAAAACCAAGACTACAAGAGTTTTGAATAGCTTGACAAAATGTTTTGAATTTTTGCCTCACTGGTCCACTCATGTTACTATACCACACCATACCAACTTTATTTATAAAGCCCTTTAAAAACAACCACAGTTGAAGAACAAAGGGCTGTACACCACAAAGAAATACAGGCAAAGGACAGACTAAAAAATAACATTTAAAACAGAAGTAAAATACACATTGAAAAAGCAAATACAAATTACCCTAAAATCAATTTGTTAGATAAAAAGCAGTTAAAAAGTTAAAAAGCAGTTAAAAAGTTAAAAACATTTAAAACAGTTAAAAAAGTTAAAAACAGTTTAAAGTCTCATGCTGGGTTAAAAGCCAGTGAATAAAAATGGGGTTTAAGAAGGGTCTTAAAAAATAGCCAAAGAAGGGGCCTGTCTCACATGGAGAGGGAGATCGTTCCAGAGTTTGGGACCCGCAACAGAGAAGGCTCTGTCCCCTCTGAGCTTGCGCTTTGATTTGGGTACCTCCAGGATCAGCTGATCAGCTGACCTGAAGGACCGGGTGGGGGCATAGAGGTGGAGCAGCTCAGAGAGGTAAGGCGGGGCAAGACCATGTAAGGATTTAAAAATGAGTAAGATCATTTTAAAATGGACTCTAAAAGACACAGGCAGCCAGTGGAGGCAGTTATTACATATTCTTACTCTGAACCTCAATATAACATTTTATAAACGTGACTATACACACACTCGGACTGGCTGTCCCACCTACATCAATTGCAGCTACAGTGGGAACACTGTTTTCTAATTACTTTGATTAGTTTTGGCATATCTGTCTGAATCTTGTTGATATTGGGGGAAATCCTTATTGTGTTTTTTGGTGACAGCATAGCTAAATAAATATATGTTCTTTCAATGGCATATTACTGTACAGAGATGGCAATTACAACGTTTTATGTAATTTCGAGGAGCACAAACACAAACAATTCGACCGACGCAATCAGCCTTTATTCTCTAAAATAACCTCTCATGAGCTCCAGTAGTAAAGTGTCACATTGTGCATGCAATTGAAGGTTTGTTCAACAATGACACCATTTTCAGTCTATAGAATTTACAGACAGTGATCCCCTTTGCCAAATCCTCGTTCCATTTTAGTTGTGTTTTTTTGTTGTTGTTCTTAATACTGCTGCATGCTTAGCCTGAGTAATTATAGTTAGCGAGGGCAAGTAATTGCTTTGTGGATGTGAATGATTACTGCCTATGAAAAGCAATGGAAACAACTCAATGGTCTGATGACTTGGCTGTTACTGTGTATTTCTTGTTTTATACATGTTATTTATTCATTACATTTTCATTTACAATTTCTTTTTGCACTTCTTTTAAGGTATAATTGCTATTGTCGTATTTTTTCTTAACCTGGGTTCGATCGAACCCTAGGTGTTTGGTGAGTCGGCCTCAGGGGTTCGGCGGAGCCTCTGCTCCGGAGGTCAGGACACACATCGTGAGAATAAAAACTTCTCCCTATCAGCATATTATGGATAACCCCAAACAATGTTCCCTCTAATTTCCATCTGATTTGCAGGTGTGTAATTTGTTGTGAGTTCATGCACTGTGTTGCTCATGCACGGTTCATTTTGTGCACCATTAAAAAAACATATAACTTTGTCTTGAATTTGAAAAAAAAAACATTTTATTTTTTACTAAAGAAGGGTTCGGTGAATGCGCATATGAAACTGGTGGGGTTCGGTACCTCCAACAAGGTTAAGAACCACTGATTTAGATGGACCTGATGAATTTTTCTGTTTCCCGTTTAAAGCATCATTATGTAAAACTGGGACCTAAAAATACTTGCAATATATGTTTCAATTTGACGTCTAAATACTCCGACTTAGACTTCCTTTTTATTGTCATTCAAATTTGAACTTTACAGTACAGATAAGAACAAAATGTTGTTGCAGTAGCTGGTTGTAGTGCAGGATAAAAGAGCAATAAAGTGCAGATATACTGTAAATAGATAGATTAGTGTACAGATAAATATATTGCATGTTTGCAAATGAATCCACGTTTACGGATGTATGTTATATTGTCTTTATAGTCCAGCGAGTGAATCCGTTAAAGGAACAGTAAGGGAAAACTTGATGTAACAACTACATTATTTAATCACTATTTTTAGGTCAAATTTTTCACATTCAGTTTTAGACAACTTTGTACTCAAATTAAAAATATTTTGACAAATCATTACATTATTATTCTTGTTTTGGAATATGCAAGTGTGTCTGGTTGGTGCACCAAGACTAGAAGTCCCCACAATAGGTGAAAGAAGACAAAGCAGAGGCACCCTTTAAATACAAATCTCTTTGTTTGTTTTATCAAGTTGTTGCATACTGTCTCTTTAACCTGGTGCGAATAGTGTTTTGTTCATTCATAAACCACCTTGAGACTTGGCAAAATGCCTGCATATGATTTTATTCCTGATGAATGCGTTTTTACAGTTTAATGTTTTGGCCGCATACACTACACTGCATCTTGTCAGCCGGGCGGGCTGTCACGTTGCACAGAAAATTACATTTAACAGACAATTTCTTCAGTGTGCAAAAAGGTTGCTTTTAACCATTTCAAGTAAAACCCTACCAAGCCTGCTTAAAAGCATGCATGTAAGCAGGAGTAACACGCACAAGTACAGCACATCTTGATGAAACGTGCGTGGGAAGGAGCAAATGATGGCTGTATTCGTCACCAGTGCTTTGGCGTCAGCGCGTCTGCCACCGGGCTGGCTGGAACAGAACGGGCCAGATTGCGGGGGGACGAACACGGGGCTTTGCTGGCCAGCGACCAGCTGCAGACCAAGCCTTCGCTGATCCTCCAATGTGGCTAGGAGATGATCCATTTCCACAACGCCATCAAAAACATCTGCCCCTCTTACCCCTTCTCAACACCAACACCGCCAGACTCAACACTGTCATTAACTGAGGGTCAAACTGTGCTCCAGGAAATGTAAACAAAATATTTAAATGTGTGCATCGACATTCAGAGCAAAAAGTATGTAACATTATCAATATAGGTGAATCAGTCAGTCAACACCTTGACCTAAAAACAGTTTCCATTTAAAGCAACGGTATGTAGACTTGTAAACAGTATTAAATGGGAGGCTATATCAAATTCAAGCATAAAAGGTTTTCAATGGTATTCAAAACAAATGTATTTTCCGGACTACAGAGAATAAAAACATATATTTTCCAAATACTGGCTGCAATATAAGCAGCAGATATATACATTTTGAAAGGAGATATTTACACAGAAAAAAAAAATTGAAAATATTCATATGCCTTAATTGTTTCCAAACGGTGCCTGTAACACGGCAGTCAAATGGCTTAACAAACAAAACATAAGTTATCGTCATAAACCCACTAGCTGCGGAAGGTAGCTCTCCAATCAGCTGAACAGACTCAATAACTCCACAGTTAATTTACTGAGGAATTTGTTAAACTAAAACTATACAAAACGAATGCCAATGTAAGTTAATAATACTAACACGGACACTTGTAGACGTGTTCGCATATTACCTCATGATAACGACGCTCGGTTCATTACATTAGGATAGCATGTAAAAATATGCATGAAAACACTCCTACAGACATCATACATGGAACGGTTTAGTAGGTATACATTGTTTTAATTAAATTGTGAAAAATAAACGTTGCTTGGAGTGATGAATGAAGAATCCATAGCACAAACGCTCTGGACGGTTTTACTTTCGGTTTAAGGCATTAAAACAGGAAGTACATTTTCAACCCGCAACACCTGCAGTAAGCGTACTCGACCAAAATATGGCGCCATAGCGCAAACAAATAACACACCATTTCAGTCCTCTGCTTGAGGTTTAATGAAACTATGGAACACAAAACATTAAAAGGTGCTGTTTGTAACATTTACACAGATGCCGAGAGGGCGCCAAGTTTCCAGTGTATTTTACACAGTACATCCCGCCCTATTACGGTGTCTCGTACGCAACACATGCACGTGCATTAGCTTTGGGCATTGTCAGCTAATAATAGCAATTTAGATAGCTAGTGTCAGCTGTGATTGAATGTAAATTCTATCATAACAACCACATGACTGCAAATTGCATGTACGCGTTGACGAGAAAAACAGCAATCATTTTATTCGAGCCAGTAAAAATTGTTATCCATAAATTTAGTAATTGTGAAAAATATAGACAATTGTCAAACAAATGTGTTCTGTTAAACCACAAATTGTAACATAAGGTGTTCTTGTTATATTTTTTGCTTTGAAAAATGTTACTTTGAGGAAGTTGCAAACAACACTTAAGGTCATTACAGGAAAAAAAATCCATAAATTAGCTGCACCAACTATAAGCCATAGATTTTAAAGTGTAGGGAAAAAAATATCGGCTTATAGTACGAAATTTACGGTTATTATATAGCAAATTGACAAAAAAACAAAAGAAAAGCGCTCAAAAATATACAGCAGGTGGACCAGGCAGTCAAAATGTCATTATTTTTTAAATTGTAAGATATTTCATAATTCATTTAATTTTTAACTTAATTTAATTTTAATTTAATTTAATTTAATAATGGGGAAACAAGCCAGTTTTATATATGTATTTTTCATTACATTTTAAACAAAATTGAGAGGTTAAATGAAGAAAGAGCAACAGCATCCCTACTACTGTTGCCATGGTGACCCATCCATCCATCCATTTTCTACCGCGTATTCCCTTCGGTGTCGCGGGGGGCGCTGGTGCCTATCTCAGCTACAATCGGGCGGAAGGCGGGGTACACCCTGGACAAGTCGCCACCTCATCGCAGGGCCAACATAGATAGACAGACAACATTCACACTCACATTCACACACTAGGGCCAATTTAGTGTTGCCAATCAACCTATCCCCAGGTGCATGTCTTTGGAGGTGGGGGGAAGCCGGAGTACCCGGAGGGAACCCACACAGTCACGGGGAGGACATGCAAACTCCACGCAGAAAGATCCCGAGGCCGGGATTGAACTCACGACTACTCAGGACCTTCGTATTGTGAGGCAGACGCACTAACCCCTCTTCCACCGTGCTGCCCCATGGTGACCCTATATCACTTAATATAAACAAAAATTAAAGCAGAGTATGTAACATTTTGACCTTAAGAAAATTGTTGCTGGGTAGCCCTATTGTGTTTGTTTTTTTACACACAGAAAAAACATGTCAATGACATTTAAAGCAAAATGATGTAACAATGACCTAAAACTGTAGCAGTCAATATGGGTGGATCAGCTAGTCTAAAAGTAACCACCCCTCCCCCCAATTAAAACATTGCCACATAAAGCACTCAAAAGGCTACATAGCTTTCCCTGTTTCCTGTGCACTTCCCCGCAGCACTATTTCCATTTAGTTTTTTCCTTATAGAAGGGTGTTTACTTGCACTTTGCCTGCGGTTTCTAAATCCTGGGGTCCACACCAACGACACCCAACATGACAAATTTGACATAAATATTGTAGCAGGAGTGGATATGAGTGGACCAGTCTTGGTCATTTTGTGCGACAAACTGCAAATATAAAAAGAAACCCATATTTGACAGCATGCTATAAACACTTTAACAGAATAATCACTTATATATGTGAATAACTACACAAAAGAGTGTTTTAATTGGTATTTAAAGCAATATATAATTAGTTATTATTGTAGGTGGACCAGCCGTTTTGCCTGAGTACATATACGTCATCACTATATAAACACATTTCAGTGACTCATATCCCAAAATAATCATTAGCGACATGGCATCCTTAATATAATGACTTTTGAAATAGGGTTGTCCATCATTTAAACATGCAAACACCACAGGGACGTGGCACACTCAACGCATAATTGAAAGTATTTAGAGTTTATGAATAGGAAAGTGCACTCACAAAACCGAGCGTCTTTAGCGCCACTTCTTACGCAAGCGCTGCTTGTGGGATGTTCACCCAAAACGCTTCTAATTGGCGGGAAGCTTTTAAGTGACCATCATCTTTAACCATTGGGGCTTTGAGAGATTCCTGTGGAAGATAATTGAGGCGAGGTTTGCAGCGCTTTGCCTTTTTCAGCAGTGTCAACACATCAGGGTGTTGGAAATTCACATACTGATGCTTATGCTGCATTTTCAAGTGTTTATGTTATAATTTGGGGGGCCTGTGTGAGGCATCCCAGCTGGTCCAACTATATTAAGTGATATAGGGTCACCATGGCAACAGCAACAGTAGTAGGGATGCTGTAGCACTTTATTCATTTAACCCAGGGGTGTCAAACTCATTTTAGATCGGGGGCCACATGGGGAAAAATGTACTCCCAAGTCGGCTGGACTGGTAAAATCATGGCACTATAACTTAAAAATAAAGACAACTTCAGATTGTTTTCTTTGTTTAAAAATAGAACAAGCACATTTTGAAAATGTACAAATCATAATGCTGTTGTTATTTTTTTTTTACACTTACATGTTGTGGTTGATAGTATTCCATCTTTATTTGTCGTATTTATACTTTCTGAATAAATGGTGTGATAATGTTCATCAGTCAACTCATTGGTGTTAGTTTTCAATCTATCAAGATAAAATAATGATATCAAAATCAAATTACAGGATGTTATTTATGTAGTTTGCTCATTTTCGTTGACTGATGTACTAACATTATGTGGTTAATTTTTTTTTTTTACATATGTAGCATAATCTACAATCTATTGCGACATCTAGTGGATACGTTTAGAACAGCTGTTTCTTTCATTCAAAAATTTTGGCTCATTTTTATACGTAGCAAACCAGATAAAACCTGTTCGCGGGCTTGATCCGACCCGCGGGCCGTACGATTGACACCCCTGATTTAACCTCTCAATTTTGTTTCAAATTTAATGAAAAATACATATCTAAAACTGGCTTTTTTCCCCTTTATGAAATGTCTTACAATACATGTTTATGGAATCTGTTTGGTGGAGGTTGGTGCAAATTAGCAGCCACATTTCCTATAGTCTAGCCCAGGGCAGCTGTGGCTACAGATGTAGCTTGCCGCCGTCACAATGTGAATGTGGAGTGAATAAATAATGGATTCTCCGATCTCACTGTACAACAATTCAAGTGTCTTATCTAAACCATTATTTTTATTATAATTTTATTGTATTTATTATTTTTTTTCTCTAAAAAACAGCTTTGAAAAGCAATGCGGTTTCATATGTGTGCACATACAGTATTAGAGCATACATTTGAATAAATAGCACATCTCAAGAGGTGGGACAATGGATGTCCATTTCTGTGTCGAAACTCAACATAAAGTCAGATGAATCATAATCGTAACCTGCGGTCTCGTTGACAAGCTACTTTTAATTCAATGTAGTTGTCAATAATGTGGCTGGAGAAGCCAGTCACATTATCTGTGAATTCCAACATTCAAAAAATGAATGCATTTGAAATGTAACAACTTGACCTCCAAAAACAGCAACTGACAGTAATATGAGTGAACCAGCCAGTCAAAAACTCTAAAATCCTTGTATTTCCAATCTGTGTAAAAAATGTGACATTTTAAAATGAGTCCGTATGTAATATACCAGCTGGTTGCCGTTTAACGTAAATAACCACACTAAGACCTGATATACTAAGATCCTAATAACAAGTGCTAAATAGCATGCGCAATGTAAAAAAATGTGTGTTGGGGTACTAATACTGTATGTACAAATGATACCCAGTGTAAAAGTGGTGCAGACCACCCTATTTTAATGTGGATTTTGCGTACACTACAGGCTGTCACCATGGAGACACTTCACATTCATGACATCATATACTCCAAAGGTCCAACCTGTGCGGTTTCGATACAGTATATTGTTGAATATAGTATGAAGCACTTTTTCTGGGCGATATAGAAGTGTGATCTAGACAACAGATCATATGTTTAGCGTGCTGAAGGAATGCGCCTGTGTGAAATGATCCACTCTCAAGAAAATGCATATTGCAGGGAGTTTTGTCCGATGTGAAAAAAGTGAACGCCATTACCAAAAAAAACACTAGCAGACGACAACAAATCAAGTTAGTTTTAATAAGCCCCTTCAGTCATCCAGCAGGTATACAATAATAAATGTATATTGCTAAACAAAAAATATGTCTATTATTTTTATTCATGACAATCCCAATATGTTAACACACGGACGGAGGATTATCTGTCAATTGTCTGTCTTTGTAGCGCGATAACTTCCTTTCCAGCCATTTGTGCGTGCGTCACTGTGACAGTTTGCAGCACCTTTCAAACATGCTAAATGTAGATGCAACTCAGCAGCCACAGAACAGTTTCAGACTTGATAAATCACAATGTGACCGCCAAACGATTATATTTGGATCTCCTCCTCCCAATGTTATGTGTGCTTTAATAATCAGCATATATTCTACATATTTATGAAGACAGACAAGCTAAATGGACTGTGCTCTATATGTTTCTTATTTAGGAGACTCAATCCACTGCACGTGTGCTTTATATATACAGGTAAAAGCCAGTAAATTAGAATATTTTGAAAAACTTGATTTATTTCAGTAATTGCATTCAAAAGGTGTAACTTGTACATTATATTTATTCATTGCACACAGACTGATGCATTCAAATGTTTATTTCATTTAATTTTGATGATTTGAAGTGGCAACAAATGAAAATCACACAAAATTAGAATATTACTTAAGGCTAATACAAAAAAGGGATTTTTAGAAATGTTGGCCAACTGAAAAGTATGAAAATGAAAAATATGAGCATGTACAATACTTGGTTGGAGCTCCTTTTGCCTCAATTACTGCGTTAATGCGGCGTGGCATGGAGTCGATGAGTTTCTGGCACTGCTCAGGTGTTATGAGAGCCCAGGTTGCTCTGATAGTGGCCTTCAACTCTTCTGCGTTTTTGGGTCTGGCATTCTGCATCTTCCTTTTCACAATACCCCACAGATTTTCTATGGGGCTAAGGTCAGGGGAGTTGGCGGGCCAATTTAGAACAGAAATACCATGGTCCGTAAACCAGGCACGGGTAGATTTTGCGCTGTGTGCAGGCGCCAAGTCCTGTTGGAACTTGAAATCTCCATCTCCATAGAGCAGGTCAGCAGCAGGAAGCATGAAGTGCTCTAAAACTTGCTGGTAGACGGCTGCGTTGACCCTGGATCTCAGGAAACAGAGTGGACCGACACCAGCAGATGACATGGCACCCCAAACCATCACTGATGGTGGAAACTTTACACTAGACTTCAGGCAACGTGGATCCTGTGCCTCTCCTGTCTTCCTCCAGACTCTGGGACCTCGATTTCCAAAGGAAATGCAAAATTTGCATGGTTGGGTGATGGTTTGGGGTGCCATGTCATCTGCTGGTGTCGGTCCACTCTGTTTCCTGAGATCCAGGGTCAACGCAGCCGTCTACCAGCAAGTTTTAGAGCACTTCATGCTTCCTGCTGCTGACCTGCTCTATGGAGATGGAGATTTCAAGTTCCAACAGGACTTGGCGCCTGCACACAGCGCAAAATCTACCCGTGCCTGGTTTACGGACCATGGTATTTCTGTTCTAAATTGGCCCGCCAACTCCTCTGACCTTAGCCCCATAGAAAATCTGTGGAGTATTGTGAAAAGGAAGATGCAGAATGCCAGACCCAAAAACGCAGAAGAGTTGAAGGCCACTATCAGAGCAACCTGGGCTCTCATAACACCTGAGCAGTGCCAGAAACTCATCGACTCCATGCCACGCCGCATTAACGCAGTAAATGAGGCAAAAGGAGCTCCAACCAAGTATTGAGTATTGTACATGCTCATATTTTTCATTTTCATACTTTTCAGTTGGCCAACATTTCTAAAAATCCCTTTTTTGTATTAGCCTTAAGTAATATTCTAATTTTGTGACACACGGAATTTTGGATTTTCATTTCTGGCCACTTCAAATCATCAAAATTAAATGAAATAAACATTTGAATGCATCAGTCTGTGTGCAATGAATAAATATAATGTACAAGTTACACCTTTTGAATGCAATTACTGAAATAAATCAAGTTTTTCAAAATATTCTAATTTACTGGCTTTTACCTGTATATGTCAGCTTTGTGTGCACTATCATGTTTTCATGTGTTTTAAATTACATACAACTCTTTAGTAGGTCAGGCTTGAGATGCTGAGAATGGTATTTTTAAGCAACATGACATAAGGATAGCATTTGATAATATAGGTTGACCAGCCAGTCAAAACCTATTTTGACATACTAGACAGTAACATTAAAAATTGTGCTAGGAAGGATTATCCTCAATACCGTATAGACGGAAACATAAAAAATTTAAATATTAATGAAGTAGTTGAACACTTTAATAGTTACTTTGTAAATATCAGTACCAATCTAGAGCAAATAATTCCAAAAATGGGATCAGTTGAGGACTTGAATGACACAATAAATAGAAATCCCAACCCAATGTTCCTCAGTAATGTGACAGAAGAGGAAATAATCAAAATTGTAAAGAAATCTATATTTAAGACCTAAACATATTATATGAAAGTGATACAAAAAAGTGATTGAAATAATTTCAGGACCATTCATGTATATCAGCAATTTTTCATTTCAAACTGGCACATTGCCAGAGGAAATTAAAATAGCAAAAGTCGTATCAGTTCATAAGACTGGACACAAACACCAGTTTATAAATTAAAGACCTGTTTCTTTACGACTACAATTTTTGAAAATCATTGAACAATTATTCAACAACAGATTGGGCAAATTCATGAACAAAAATGGAACACTCACAGAGAACCAATTTGGTTACAGAGCCAACATTTCAACATTTCAACATCAATGGTATTATTTAATTAATACTGTATCTTAATAAACACATTAGAATGGTATGGCATCAGATGATTGGTTTTGAACTGGGTAAAAAGCTATTTAACCAACAGAAAGCAATATGTAAAGATAGGTGAAAATATATCAACAGTGCTAAATATAATGTATGTTGCGGCAAACCCCAAGGATCAACACTGGGACCAAAATTGTTAACTTTTCAGACAAATAACACTTGTAAAGTTACAAAGGACTTAAAGTTAGTACTATTTGCAGACGACACAACTGTCTTTTGTTCAGGAGAGAACCCACACAAGCTACTGCAAACAATAACAGAAACATTAAAGAGATGGTTTGACAAAAACAGACAGTCTTTGAATCAATCTGGTAACAGTAGAAAAGAAAGTTAAACACAAATACAAATAGACCGAGTAGACATTGAAGGAGTAAAAGAAACCACATTTTGGGGTGTAATAATAGATGATAAAATTAACTGGAAATCTCATATAGAAAATATACATGAAGTAGCAAAAAATATAATAAATAAAGCAAAATATGTTCTGGACCAAAGATCACTCCATACTCTCTACTGCTCGCTAGTGTTACCATATCTGAGTTATTGTGTAGAAATATGGGGAAACAACTACAAAAATACAATTCTCACTAACTGTGTCACAAAAAGGATCAGTTAGGATAATACATAATGTTGGATATAGAGAACATACAAAAACTTTATTTATTGAATTAAAAATATTGAAATTCAACGACTTGGTGCATTTGCAAACAGCTGAAATGATGTACAAAGCAAACTATAACCTGCTACCCAAGAATGTACAACAATTCCTCTCAACAAAAGAGGAGAAATATAACCTTGGAGAAAAACATAACTTAAAACATTTGTATTCACTTACAACATTTAAAACTTTTGGCATATCAGTATGTAAAATTAAATTATGGAATGGATGAAGTAAAGAAGTCAAACAATGTACTTTAAGAAACTGTTCAAACTACAAGTGTTTACCTAGTACAGGAAGAAGAAGAAGAATTATGACAAATGTCTTGAACTTATGGAAAATGATATAACTTTCATTTCATTGGGTGAATCCCAACTGACTTGGCTATTTATGAAGATAACTGTTGTGTTTAGAATTCATTGATGTAAATTGTGTACAAATTGAGAACAGGAAGTGAATATATGTGTTAGTAACTGCTGTGCAGTAGAAAGGGGTAGGATTGAATACCCTTTGCTTTTCCTACTCCTTTTCAAACATGTTGCATGGAGAAAAAAGAAGAAAATGTGTGTAATATGTGATGTGTCGTACTGAAACTTTATACAGTTCGAAATAAACTTAACTTAACCTAACCTAACCAAACGACAACAACAAAAAATGGACATTTTAAGCATCCGCATGTAGGAACTTTACTAAAAACTTGTTTTGTTGTTTTCCACCATTAAGATTGTGTATTCCAACCGCATTAAAGCCTACCTTCCTTTGAACACAAAGTCCTGCTTGGTTCCTACCAGATGAACTTGGCCAATTAAATGAACTACAAAGGCAGTAGTAGAGCGCTGCCATTACCGCTAGATAAAACAAAAAGATGAGCAGGCTGCTTTGTCTGTGATTGCGGTGCTCTTTAGGAAGGGGAAAAAAAAAAAGATTTTTGCGTTTAGCCCTCAAGTCCACGGCGTGCTCAGCTCCATAACTCCTTTGTAGATCCCCAGTGGTACTTGAGGCCAGGCTGTATTAAGAGAGGATCACTTCATCACTTCTGCCTGTGATTGCACAACAGCTCTGACCTGAATTCAAAGACGCTCGGCGTGAAAGCGAGCCACGCCACTTCAATCTGCATGTATCGCAACCTTGCACTTTGTGCATTTTGTGCATTTGCGTACGAAGACGTGTATTTATTTGGTCTCAACTTACAAACACCGGTCAAATATCCCCTCGATGACAAGAGTGATCTCGTGTTTTTGAGGACTAACAACTAAAAACGCTAGTCAAAGCTCTTCTATTTGACAAGATCATTTTTATGAACTGACCAATCAGAGGTTGGGTCCTTAGAGTCCTCCCTTTATCTTGTAATTCATCATTATCGCGAGACATTTTGAACAATTCCCTGTTCAAGTTAAGGCGTGTGTCCCTGAGACAAGGCTGAGTGACACATCCATCTTCCCTGGCCGGGAGAGGCGGGGCATTGGCAGGTGTCTCATGCATGAAGAAGAGAGCGCTGCCTGCTTATTAGTAAGAGATTGCATCGTCTCTCCGTCTCAGTCTGATGAAGGACACCGTCTCCTCTGGGGATGAGAATTCCCAGACTTCAATCGGGTGACGCCGTCCGATGCGTACAGATGAACTGCGCGTTAAACATTTGATACTTTTCGCAGTTATCATTGTTAGCTTGGCTAGCACTCCAAATTATTTAACAAGTATTTTTGCAGTTAGTCTTTAAAAACAGAGGATCTTTGACTAGCAGGAGGTCCTTAAAAACTGCAGAAATTCTCAGTCACATTTGGAACCTTTAACTGGCGTTTTTTCCTTAAAAACAGCAAAGCGCTTCTGTCATGGAGGAGCTAAGACAAGAGTGTTTCTGCAAAAGTTAATACAGCTGAGCAACACCTGCCATATTAAGTATCTTTACTGGTGTTTTTGCAGAACGTTCTAAAAAAAAACAGCAGCGCATTCCTGTTAGGATCTTTGACAAGCAATTTTGCAGAAAGTGCTTGAAAACAGCAGAACATTCTTGTCAACTAGAGGGTATTTGACAAGTGTTTTTGCAGCAGAGCATTCCTGACACTATATTGTTATATTTATATGTCTAAAGCCTGCATTACACTATATTTTTACACTTTACACTTATTTTTAAACCAACTGTAAATTCCGGACTATAAGCAGCTACTTTTTTCCTAAACTTTGAACCCTGCGGCTTATAAGACGGAGCAGCTAATTTGTGGATTTATCTTCACAAATGGCAATGAGTAGAAGCATTTAAGTCCCATCTTAAAACTCATTTGTATACTCTAGCCTTTAAATAGCCCCCCTTTTTTAGACCAGTTGATCTGCAGTTTCTTTTCCTTTCTCCTCTGCTCCCCCCTCTCCCTTGTGGAGGGGGAGACACACAGGTCCGGTGGCCATGGATGAAGTGCTGGCTGTCCAGAGTTGGGACCCGGGGTGGACCGCTCGCCTGTGCATCGGTTGGGAACATCTCTGCGCTGCTGACCCGCCGTCTCCGCTCGGGATGGTTTCCTGCTGGCCCCACTATGGACTGGACTCTTACTATTATGTTGGATCCACTATGGACTGGACTCTCACAATATTATGTCAGACCCACTCGACATCCATTGCATTCGGTCTCCCCTAGAGGGGCGGTTACCCACATATGCGGTCCTCTCCAAGGTTTCTTATAGTCATTCACATCGACGTCCCACTGGGGTGAGTTTTTCCTTGCCCTTATGTGGGCTCTGTACCGAGGATGTCGTTGTGGCTTGTGCAGCCCTTTGGGACACTTGTGATTTAGGGCTATATAAATAAACATTGATTGATTGATTGATTGAATGACAAAAATAATTTAAAAAAATACAAAATAAAACACTTACAGGGTGTTAGTAGTGTGGCGCTATCTTTTGGACGAATTCGCTCACTGCAGGTGCTGCAGTCTCCTATTTATCTATCGTGTTTTTGGGTTTTTTCAACAGGCGTGTAGTTCAGTATTCAAGCCATTCGTAGCGTTTCTAATCGTATGGATTCTTCATTCGTCACTAAGCAACATAAGTTTATAGTATAACTAAAACTGTTTATACTTAATAACTGTCCCATGTGTGATGTCTGTAGGAGTGTTTCCATGCATATTTGTATGTGCTATCATAATGTAATGATGCTGGCGTCCGCAGCGTTAGTTAATATGCCAACACATTTACGAATGTCTGTGTTAGTATCATTAACTTACAACGGCATTCTTTTTATATTGTGTCAGTTTCACAAATTCCTCAGTAAACTCACCAAGACGTAACAGTGGAGTTATTCAGTCTGTTCAGCTGATTGGAGAGCTAGCTTTCGCAGCTAGTGGGTCCATGATGATGACTTATGTTTTGTTTGATCACCCGTTTTACTGCCATGTTACATGAAACAATTACAGTATGTAAATAAACATGTACAGAATTGTTCTGTGTAAATACAGTAACCCTCTGCACAACGCATATATGTGTGTGGCTAATATATGGGGAAAATCTTCTTAAATTTAGTGGGTGCAGCTTATATCCCGCAGCTTATACTGTATATGCGATCTATAGTCCGGAAAATACGGTATATGTCTAAAAACGTGCAATACCTGTTTTACACAGTAAATCTGGCAAATTCACCATGTAAATATTGCCTATCTTGTACATATATCCTAGTAGTTTACTTGGTACTTTTGTTTATTCTATTGCTTATTTTATTATAATGCTTATTTTATTATTAGCTCTATCTTATATTCCTAAGACTGTATACATTAAGAGCAAAGGTAATACCTAAATTACCCACCAGGCGTTAAAGTATTCTGATTCGGTTATAGATGGTCTTTGACTTGGGTTTTTGCAGAAAGTGCTTAAAAACAGCAGAAAATTGTCATATAGAATATCTCTGACTTGTGTTTTTGCAGTAGGTGCTTAAAAATAGCAGTGCGTTCTTGTCACAGAGAGGATTTTTGGCTATAGCCAAAGATCCTCTCTGTGACAAGAACGCAGCCTAACCTGCGGTCCAAATAGTTATTTTTATGTTTCACGATATGAGGACGGAAGTAAACATAATTCCTCATTACACCTTCAGCATTACCTGCTAAAAATATCCCTGAAACCCCCCCAGCGGAGGTGGGACAAGGCATGCGCTGTGACGTTTTTGATCAACTTCTTAGTACGACACTTTGGCTGAGGAAGCACTTCTTCTTTTTTTTTTTACCACTGCAGACATTTTTTTTTTAAACCTAAGGAGTTATTCAAATCTTTTCATATCACTGTCAGAAAAAAAAAGTTTATGAAGCCATCTTATCAATAAATCTGACCTGTTAGCCTGCGAGGGCTTGTCAAATCGCAGCATTACAGCTTCTCAAGGTACGTGAGAGTGAGAGCTCTATTGATTGGTTTCTTTCTGTGGTGAGAGGACACACTTCACCTCCTGTTATTAAAGGCAAGGTGCTGGACAGAGGATGTTGTCCTGATGTCCACTTTTTGTCAGGCTTTTATTAGTAATTCATCGGATTACATGTGGTCATTGAGAGGATATTTGAATTGCGTTTTTGTTGTACAAAACCCAAAACCAGTGAGGTTGGCACATTGTGTAATTCGTAAATAAAAACAGAATACAATGATTTGCAAATCCTTTTCAACTTATATTCAATTGAATTGACTGCAAAGACAAGATATTTAATGTTCAAACTGAGAAACTTTATTATTTTTTCAAATAATCATTAACTTAGAATTTAATGACAGCAACACGTTGCAAAAAAGTTGACACAGGGGCATTTTTACCACTGTGTTACATGGCCTTTCCTTTTAACAACACTCAGTAAATGTTCGAAGACTGAGGAGACCAATTTTTGAAGCTTTTCAGGTGGAATTCTTTCCCATTCTTGCTTGATGTACAGCTTAAGTTATTCAACAGTCCGGGGTCTTCGTTGTCGAATTTTACGCTTTATAATGCGTCACATATTTTCAATGGAATCAGAATCAGAATAGTTTTTATTACCATGGTTTGAGCCTTGGACCCTATCACCCCGGGAGAATCACTGATGATGTGTCCAGGTTGCACCATGAGGTGTATTATTAAAACTAATCTAGTATGGCATCGCCATTAACTTCCAGGAAGAGGCTGGATGACAACCCCGAAAGAGTGGTGACAACTGGAGAGACAGTTGACAGCCCGGAAAGACGGCAACCGGGGCAGGGAGGGGTAGCATCCCAAGCTGCAGCTCTCGCAAGGGAGCACCCATTCAGCACTACGAAAAACCCTGAAGATACATCAGACCAAGATAGGCTGCCTAGGGAAACCCGTGGTGCAACACACAGTGCCAGTACCCTGTACGGCACCTGATGAGACGGAGGAGGATCCAGGCCCAGACACTCCCCACAGTGCCCAGAGCCTCCAAGCACCACCGGCGCAGCCCCAGGGCAGACTGTCGGAGGAGGGACGCGTGGCGTAGAGCGCTACCTGGACACAAGTCGAGGGACTAATGACCCTCGGCTGGGTCGCCCGGGTGAGGGTGTTTGATTAAGACCCGAAACAACCTATGACCCCGGGAGAATCACTGATGATGTGTCCAGGTTGCACCCTGAGGTGTATTATTAAAACGAGAACGGGTTCACAAACTACAAATTTTTCTTGGTGCAATTGTGCAACATAAAACACATATAACACAGAATAGGTAATATTGGATATAGGTTGAAAAGGATCTGGAAATCATTGTATTCTGTATTTATTTACGATTTACAAATCGTGCCAACTTCGCTGGTTTTGGGTTTTGTAGATCAGGGTGTCAAACGTACAGCCTGCAGGCTGTATCAGGCCTACGAACAAGTTTAATCTGGCCCAAGGCCTGCAAGATCAGTTTGATAAATAAAAAAAATTAGCTGTCCTAAATGTGTCCACTTTCAAATCAAGTGTAGCCCACGTCACATATCACACCGTTTAAAGATGACGTGTCAGCTGACTTTAAGCACCCTCTGGATTGGCTGCCGTTACGCCAATTAGCACAGGTGCAAGCACTCAGCTGCTCCTGTTGTGGCTGGCAGAAGATGGCGGCAGTACCGACGCACAATACCTCATTTCATTTTAAATTATCCGCTCAAAGGATAAAATAACAAAACGGTAAAATGCAAAGACTTAAGTTAACTTGACCATCATCTTTGTAGTTAGAGTTCTATGCAGCACTCGCAATTGGTTAACGGCATGATGTGCAACCTGAACTCCATTGTAAACATGTGTGTTTCTATATTTGTTGTGTTGGTTCTATTTAATTTCATACTTAAATCTACCATGTTCACATTGGTTAAGCTTGTAGTTTTCTTATCTTGCTTTTGACTGTAGTGTCATTTTGATAACTGTTTTGTTTATATTATAATTGTAATATTTGAATGATTATAAATTAATGTGCTGTGGCTGTATTCGGATTTCACCAATGCGGCGGTTTGAGGAAACATGTGATTGTTTTTCCAAACGTTTTTAATGAACCGCCAACATGAAAATTCAGAACAGGAAGGGCTTAAAGTGTATGGCTTTGTAAAAACACTGAGACAAAGTCTAAGTTCATTGTGTTCTTCATGTTATTTTTGAAACTGCACCAATTTTTTTTCTTAAAAATTTTCAACGAAGTTGAAGTGTTTTGCCAAGAGGATTATTTGTATTATGTACGTTTTCAGAATGTGCTTGTTCTATTTTTGGCAAAGGTAAGACAAATAAACAAATCTGAAGTTGTCTTTGTTTTTAAGTTTTAAAGCCATGATTTTACCAGTCCGGCCCACGTGGGAATAGATTTTCCTCCATGCGGCGCCTGAGCTAAAATGAGTTTTGACACCCCTGTTGTAGATCATAAAAAACAGCAGAGCGCTCTGTCTAGCATTTGACTAGCATGAGCTAGCCGATTGGTTAAAACTGCCTTTTTAAGTGTTTTTGTATGGGGTCTGACGAGTTCCTGATGAATGTATGTATTTACAGGTTTTTTTTGTTTGCTTTTCACATTTTTGATGCTATGCCAGTTTAATATTTGACAATACATCTGATGTCATAATTCATGCAGTATTAAAAGCAGCAAAGCGCTCATAACCTGGCAAACACAAGCAGACGTCCGCAGCTTGTCAGGCTTTTATTGACGATTCATTGCATGTGATGTACGAAATGAAAACATGACTCCAAAGGCCTTACATCAATTTGTGTAGATGACAGTTTGTGTATTTTAGCAGAGAATAAAAGCTCCCAGCTGTCTGTCTTATCCTGACATTTTCACAGCAGCCTGATCTTTGCCTTGTCACGGTCAGCGGGATGCTTCGCTACCCAGCAAAAACACAATGTGCCGGCTCGCTGAGTCTAATCAAAATAAAGAAAAAAAGACAACATCTCAGCTTCTCAGGATGGATGGACAAAATAGTGACACTTGTACTTCGTATGTTTTGGTCTACCTTTGTTTAACACTAGAATACTCCAATGTGATGGTACTATTTAGTAGGTCTGGGCAATATCGATTTAAAATTAAATTTCAGATTTTTTTTCCCAAAAAATTCTTTTTATGATCATTTCCATTTTTTTCCCAATTTTTAAAGAAATCATAATACAAATGACTAGCAGTTTGAAAATGAAACAAACAGTGCCACAACTTACAGTGGTACATGGCATGGACACATATAAACAATAAGCACATATAAATTGCAGTTTGGTTAGAATGCTTGTCAAAAAACTAAATTAAGAGAACATTTTTGTTTTGAATAAAATAATTTTGTAAACAAAAAATGGAGCATTACACATGCATGTAGATAATTAATCTCCAATATTGAAATCTATAAAGTGCAAACTTAAGTCTTCTGTCTTTAATAAAATACTTCTGCCAATAAAAATGTAGCATGCAGATAAAAAGTAAACTCCAACGTTGACAGGGCTTTATAGTTTTAGTAAGTGGGTAATCGCAGGATTTTTTAACCACGTCTTTAGCGACCGCTTTAGTGATTGTTCATCATGGCGGAGCAAGAAGAGAAAAATATCCATTCAAAATGTTTTAAATCAACAAAAAAACACAAATTCATCGATAAATTTGATTTATCGCGCAGGCTTACTACTTAGCGGAAAAAAATAGTATCCAGAGACCAGACAGACGTTCAATATTATGTTTGTTTGGGGGATGGAAGAAGAGTACAAATAGGGCGGGTTTTTGGTTGGATGGTAAATGCCTACAATTGGTTGGATGGATTTATCAATGGGTGGTTAGAAGGGTTAGAGCAGGTGTGTCAAACTCATTTTCAGTGAGGGCCACATCAAAATTATGGCTGACCCACATTTCCACTGGATGCATAAAGGCTGCAGGATGGCGACGGACTCTTTCCGTTTCCATCTACTGGCGGGCCCACTGCCGACGGCGCCGCCATGCCATTCCCGCTCAATATATGCAGCTCTTCTATGTTTGCCGGTTGCTGCAACACGGCGGATCAATTTAGATAAAAAAATTGCTAGTGTGAAACAGGAAATCATGCACAAACAACAAAATCAATTATTTGGTTTATTTTCAAAATAAAATACTCCGTCTTCAAGGCGGATCATTTTTTTTTTATTTGAAATGTCCTAATGAGCGGGGACTTGTCAATGGTTTTCAGATGTAATCATTGACACAAATATGCTGATTCTGGATGTCCAAAATCAAAGAATCATATTAAAGGTATATCCTGGACAGCTGTTTGGGGCCTGGGTCAAATACCAGCTGATACAGGGGCAGGGGTACCACAGGAGCAGTTAGTGGGAGTTGAATGAGCATACTTGCCAACCTTGAGACCTCCGATTTCGGGAGGTGGGGGGGCGTGGTTGAGTGAGGGGGTGTGGTTGGGGGCGTGGTTAAGAGAGGAGTATATTTACAGCTAAATTCACCAAGTCAAGTATTTCATATATATATATATATATATATATATATATATATATATATACATATATATATATACATATATATACATATATATATATATATATATATATATATATATATATATATATATATATACTCAAGTAATTCATATATATATATATATATATATATATATATATATATATATATATATATATATATATATATATATATATATATATATATATATATATAGTATAGCAGTTGTGCACTGCACTCTCTAAAAGCCCTAGATGTTATTGTCACATATGCATGTACAGTAGATGGCAGTATTGTCCTGTTTAAGAGTGTCACAACATTGCTGTTTACGGCAGAAGAACTGCTTTACGGTAGATGAAAACGTGACTGCTGTTGTTGTGTGTTGTTACCGCGCCGGGAGGACATTAATGAAACTGCCTAACAATAAACCCACATAAGAAACCAAGAACTCGCCCTCGATCATTCTACAGTTATAATGTGATTGGGCAGGCACGCTATTTAAATTGTGGGAAAGCAGACGTGAGAACAGGCTGGCCGCTGTCAACACGTCACTCAGGTCGCATGGAGCTGGAGGGAGCGTGTCCTCTAGCTCCGCCTGAAATTCGGGAGATTTTCGGGAGAAAATTTGTCCCGGGAGGTTTTCGGGAGAGGCGCTGAATTTCGGGAGTCTCCCGGAAAATCCGGGAGGGTTGGCAAGTATAGATGCATGTGTGTGTGTGTGTGTGTGTGTGTGTGTGTGTGTGTGTGTGTGTGTGTGTGTGTGTGTGTGTGTACGTTACAATGCTTGCCAGGGATGTTGTTATTGTTGTGTTTTTGCTTGCTACAAATAAAGAATAAATAAAGTTGTTGTTCTGCACTGCAAAACTGTCATCTTTTCCATGTGTCGAAGTCAAGTGAGTGTTGTCACAGATGCCCGCCTTTGGGTATTGATGAACGGCAAAACTTGAGACGCACAGAGTTGCTTTTCAGCAACTATTGCATAACTCGAATGGCCAAGACCAAGATTATTTGCTTCTGCTGCTCTGGAAGGTCAGAATAAACTGTGTGTGGTTCCCTTAATAACAACTCCCCTTATCACGTGATTCTGCGCGGAATCGCAAGATCTGGCAAAAGTCTGCGCTACTTTGATGCGCGCAAGAGCCGCAATAATGCGCATCAGAACACTATTGAGGATTGGCGGACAGCGGAGATGTTTTGTGGCAGTGCAGATCAGCTGCCGCTACGCATCCATTGGAGATCCGATGGAACCGCAACAGTAACAGTCAATATATATGAATACAAACGTATTTTACATATGTTATATAGCAACACTTACTTCATATATATATATATATATATATATATATATATATATATATATATATATATATATATATATATATATATATATATATATAATATTTTTTATTTTATTTATTTATTTATTTATTTTTTCAAAACCAATACAAAAAATATATCTAAAGAAAAAAGAGATTGTTAGATCTTTGTGTTATTAGCGTCAACATTTCAACATTAATTGGTACATTTACACCCGTTTGCTCTTTCATACATTTTTATGGGTCATTTTTGTAGTAATAGTAACAATGTGCTGCGGGTCATTAAAAAAATTAGCTGGGGGGGGCACCAATGCCCCCCCCCCTCCCCCCGGGCTACACTTTAGACCCCCTGGCGTAGAACATAAGCATTGTTCTCTCAAAATTAAAAGAACAAATACATTTAACGAGCAAGTGCTTTATTGTTTCCGGCCGTTCAAAGGCCACATACAAGATGTGGATGGCCACAAAAAAATTGTGGCTGGTCACATAAAATAATGTGGCTGGCAACATTAAATCAAGTGACGGGCCAGATTTGGCCCCTGTGCCTTGAGTTTGAATTCGGTAGGTTAATAATGAAGGTGTATAGTGGATTAGGGTAAGTGGTTGTTGTTTGGTTGACTGGATGGTTGGATGGATGGGCTTTGGGTGTGAGTGTTTGGGTGGGTGGTCAAAATCTGTGTGTGGTTAGAAGGATTCATACTGTAAGTAAGTGCTGCAATGAATTAGGTGCTTGGGGGCTGGTGTTTGGGTGGGTGGCAAACAGGGCATGGCCACTCTAAATACACGCTGTACAATGCAAAAAAAGACATAATAAACAAACAAAAAAACACTCATTATCATGCAAGGCTCAATTATAACAGGTGTCAGGGGTACATATGGCATATTCAACTGCAGGTAAGTTTGATTTTAACATAGCCGAATCATTCATCGTGATTGACCTCTTTTGACGCGGCAGCAATTCAAAGGGGGATCCTGACCTGTCAAAGATGATTTGTTTCAAACGTTGACAGGAGTGGCCCAACTCGAACTCTCTTGATGAGAAAAGTGGGCAAGGCTAAAAAGGAAGTAAAAAGAACTGACAACCAGAAATAAAAGAAAGTATGTGCTCTTTGCAGGAAGTAGTTTTCTTTACATTTCTGCTAAAATAGGCTTTTTTTTCGACAGTAATTTTATGATAGATCTTATTTCACGTTACCAATGAGCTTATGTGCTCATGCTGTATTTTTCGACTGTGCGTATGAGCTAAATTTGCCTTTTTCTACAATACTCTTATAGTACTTTTGCAAGATCTGATTACAGGCTCCTCAATTACGCTGTTTTTTTTCTATCCACAATTTAATGAGTTTGCCTTTTCCAGGAAGTGGCATTCTTCGCGTTTGATGCTTTGCTAGTTTTGAATTTGGATTTTATTACAGTGAGTATGGTATTTGCACTAACCTACATTGCAGATTTTATGTTGTTATTTTGACGATTGAATAATGTTCTCCACCCAAAATGCAACACTGACAAGGTGGATCCATGTGAGAAAAGTTGTTAAAACTGAAGGAAATCCTCTCTGTGGTGTATGAATGAAGAAAAACACAGCTATAACCAAAACCGTGGATACAGTCATTCTTCCACCAAGCCCTACCCACTTTGTCAAACTGTCAAATTACGCAGCAGCACCAGGGAGAAAAATCAAGCCTGAGACCTGCGAAAAAGCTGGATAATCTACTATGAAGTCTTCGTGAAGAATGACAATTGTCAGCGCACGGGTGGTAATATTAAATTGTGATGTTTTCCAAGATCTATATCATTGTGCAAAAAATGGAAAGAAATCACTGGAAATAATGCAAGAAATAGCACACTAGAAGAGGCAGTCATATATATATATATATATATATATATATATATATACTGTATATATTAGGGCTGCAACAACTAATCGATTAAATCGATTAAAATCGATTATAGAAATAGTTGGCGATTAATTTAGTCATCGATTCGTTTGATCTATGCTATGCGCATGTGCAGAGGCAATTTTTTTGTTGTTGTTGTTGTATTTTATTTTATTTTTTTATTTTATTTTTTTTATAAACCTTTATTTATAAACTGCAACATGTAGAAACAGCTGGAAACAATAATCAAAATAAGTATGGTGCCAGTATGCTGGTTTTTTTTCAATAAAATACTGGAAAGGATGGAAATTTAGTTTGTCTCTTTTATCCGATTATTAATTGATTAATCGAAATAATAATCGACAGATTAATCGATTATCAAATTAATCGTTAGTTGCAGCCCTAATATATATACATATATATATATATAGTTTTATTTTAATTTTATTTAATTAAATTTTTTTTACTGAACAAACTTTTTTTTTCTTCCCATGAGTCGAACTCAAAGATCTAAAATGTTTACTATATACACAAAACATTATTTCTCTCAAATACTGTTCACACGTCTGTCTAAATCTGTGTTAGTGAGCACTTCTTTGTCAAGATAATCCATCCCACCTCACAGGTGTGGCATATCAAAATGCGGATTAAACAACATGATTATTGCACAGGTGTGCCTTAGGCTATGTCTACACTGAGCCGGATAACCCCATAGACAAATAATTATTTAGCCTAAGCCCCATTTCAACCACACTAAACTATTATTTTTGGTCCCCCTCCTCGGACAATTTTTTACACTGCTAAGTGCGCCGTGTATTTCTTGAATCTCCGGCTCTTAGCTTTGTATGGACTCATTGATCGTTTACAAACTGAGTTCGGAGAGGAAGTGACGCCAGAAAGACTGCGCCCCACACAGGAAGTGACGTCAGAAAGAACGCGCCACAGCCACCTTCATAAGAAAGCGGTTTCGTAACTCGGAGCTATCCACTGGAAATATGAAGGCGAGTCATCCAGACATGCCCGTGTTTCTCCTTCCGTCTGTACAGACGCTTGTGGAATCACACATGAATACCTTGAGAGAAAGCGATTGCAGCTATTTGGTATACAACACTTCTCAGACGGCAAGAGAACTTTCGAATGTCGAGGTCAGCTGTGATTCTACTTAGCGAAAAACCACCTCATCTGGCTCCTCTCGATGTGGAGGAGCAGCGGCTTTAATTTGCGCTCCTCCTGGATGGTAGAGCTTCTCACACTATCCCTAAGGGAGAGCCCCCCCACCCGGCGGAGGAAACTAATTTCAGCCGCTTGTACCCGTGATCTTGTCCTTTCGGTCATAACCCAAAGCTCATGACCATAGGTGAGGATGGGAACGTAGATCGACCGGTAAATTGAGAGCTTTGCCTTCCGGTTCAGCTCTTTCTTCACCACAACGGATCGATACAGCGTCCGCATTACTGAAGACACCGTACCGATCCGCTTGTCGATCTCACTCCTGAACAAGACTCTGAGGTACTTGTACTCCTCCACTTGGGGTAAGATTTCCTCCCCAACCCGGAGATGGCACTCCACCCTTTTCCGGGCGAGAACCATGGACTCGGACTTGGAGGTGCTGATTCTCATCCTAGTTGCTTCACACTCGGCTGCGAACCGATCCAGTGAGAGCTGAAGATCTTGGCCAGATGAAGCCATCAGGACCACATCATCTGCAAAAAGCAGAGACCTAATCCTGCAGCCACCAAACCAGATACCCTCAACGCCCTGACTGCGTCTAGAAATTCTTTCCATAAAAGTTATGAACAGAATCGGTGACAAAGGGCAGCCTTGGCGGAGTCCAACCCTCACTGGAAACAAGTCCGACTTACTGCCGGTGATGGTCTGATACTGATCATACAGGGAGCGGACCGCCACAATCAGACAGTCGGTTACCCCATACTCCTGTATATATATATATATATATATATATATATATATATATATATGTGTGTGTGTGTGTGTGTGTATACACACACATTTTTTACCGCTTGTCCCTTTCGGGGTCACTGGGTTTGACTAAAGCCTATCCCAGCCGCATTTGGGCTGAAGACGGTGTACACCCTGGACAAGTCGCCACTTTATCGCATAGCCAACACAGATAGATAACTAATTTAAAATCAGGGCTTTCAAACAATTAGAATATTCAATCGTAATTAATCATATTTTGTCCATAGTTATAATTTGTAATTTATGGCAATTAATCGCAGATAGACACAGAAACAAACACTACTTTTCCCAGACCTGCTTGCCACTTCTGAAACAGGCTTACTTTACAAACAAACTATGTTTGACTATATATTATAACAATGTAACAATTTACTATATGCCCTTTTACCTTTATTGGCTTCAATTGTATGGGTGTACCTTATGTAGTGACCAGTTTGGGGTCATTTTGATTCAAATGTAGACTGGCAGGAAATAATGATACATGAACTGTAAAAAAAAAAGATACAAAATATAGAAAAATAAAAGCTGTAGACATTTTACAAATCTAAAAATAGGTGTGGAAAATATCAAAATCTAGGCGAATAAATCCCAACAGTGCAAAAAAAAAAAAAAAAAACAGCGACTCAGCACCTCTACTGGGTACTGTCACTTCAAGTCCTCGGGTTAAAATTTAATGAAGAGCTCCAGATTTAAGTTTCCTCCCTCAGCTGAACTTGGAACAGTTTGGGCGTTGAGGGAGTGCGGTTTTGTTTCAGGTTCAAGTGCACTTATTTGCGCTCCTCGCTGGTAAAAATGGAGTGTCGAGTCTCATTATGTTTGCTGGGCAACCCGAGAGCGTTCGCCTCTGGGGACACCTCAGTGCACCACGACGTGGTTAGTTGGACTAAACACTATTGGATGTATGGGATCCTGACTTGGGAAAGTCCGTCAAGCACCTTCTGTTTATCAAGCGAGCAAAATTAAAACAACAAATAAACTCCTCTCCGAGATCAAAGATGACCTACTGTTTCTGACAAGAATATCTGAACAATGCTCTGTTTTAAATTGCTGAAGTTCTCACAGTAGTGCTGAAAAATGAAAGTAAACCACTCTAAATAAAATGTAATAACTTTGAAGACTAATCTTATCTTGGATTGTATCTTATTTTGTTCTCTATTATTTCCTTTAAGTTTGAGCAGCATCAGTATCAAGTATTAGGTAACACTTTAGTATGGGGAACATCCATCCATCCATTTTCTACCGCTTGTCCCTTTTATTCACCATTAATTAGTAGCTTATTAACATGCAAATTAGTAACATGTTGGCTCTTAATTAGTCATTATTAAGTACGTATTAATGCCGTATACTGCATGACCTTATTATACAACCAGTAAGCCATTAACTAAGAGTCTTCCCTCAATAAACCTCAGAATTATTGCTTATTAGTAACCCTAACCCTTATATGTTCCCCTAGTGTCCAAATAACTCTAAATTAAGTCTTTCTTACTTAGAATATGTTCCCCATACTAAAGTGTTACCAAGTATTGGAACTGACATCTTGGGCACTGAAGTGAACGCACCCTGATTCGACTTCAAAATCAACTGAGTTCTTGGTTTTTAATGGATTATTGTAAGTAGTTTCAGAAGAAATGTATTGAGGGGAAGCACTAAAAACCAAGTTCTTGCCATCAAAGCATTCAAAATATGAACTTTCAAACGTATTGGAGTGACTTAAAATGCAGACACTCCTTTTGACAGTGATGACAAAGAAAACATGTCTTCAGCGAGGACAATTTCGGGCGTGAAACATATTAAGAGTCAGGCGGCATATGCTGTAAGCTCGCCTCTAAGGCCCGTAAAAGAGAATTTGAGTGACGGCGTGGACGCATTTGGCTTTTAGGCTGCCGCATGCCTCCTTCCGCTTCGAAGCTTTGACACCATGAAAAATGTTATGTTGTCTTGTCATAGCGCTAATAAGAGACATGGAGGACGTCATGATAGTGAACTCATATGAAGGAGACGTCTGCAAGTGATACACTGGCTTCATACCGCTGACAGATCTTCAATTTGTAGTCTAGTAAATCCTTTTTTTTAAATGTCCTCATTTGGAAAGAATGCAAATACCCTGCGCTTTACATAGTGAAACCCATTATCTATCGACATCTTTAAGCTACATTTAAACCAGTGTGGGAGCAGGTGGGTAGTGTTGTAACGATGCCAATATTTTGGTACCGGTACTAAAATTATTTCGATACTTTTCGGTACTTTTCTAAATAAAGGGGACCACAAAAAAATTGCATTATTGGCTTTAACAAAAAATCTTAAGGTACATTAAACATATGTTTCTTATTGCAGTTAAGTCCTTAAATAAAATAGTGAACATACTAGACAACTTGTCTTTTAGTAGTAAGTAAACAAACAAATTAGCCTGCTGATGTATGCAGTAACATATTGTTTCATTTATCATTCTATTATTTTGTCAACATTAAGGACAAGTGGTAGAAAATGTATTATTAATCTACTTGTTCATTTACTGTTAATATCTGCTTACTTTCTCTTTTAACATGATCTGTCTACCCGTCTGTTAAAATGTAACAATCACTTATTATTGTTTGATACATTACATTAGTTTTGGATGATACCACACATTTGGGTATCAATCCGATACCAAGTAGTTACAGGATCATACATTGGTCATATTCAAAGTCCTCATGTGTCCAGGGACATATTTCCTTAGTTTATAAACATAATATACATTTAAAAAAAACTAAAGAAGATGTTGTGATGCCAAAAAATATCGACGTAATCATAGTAGTATCGACTAGATATGTGCCTGTACTTGATATCATTACAGTGGATGTTAGGTGTAGATCCACCTGACATCGACGTGGGCGCTTCAGAACTAGTATAGTACCGAAAATTATTCATTGGTATCGCGGTACTATACTAATACCAGTATACCGTACAACCCTACAGGTAGGTAAAGTGTCTTGCCAAAAGACACATTGGCAGTGACTCGGATGGCGCAAGCGGGAATCGGACCTGGAACCCTCAAGCTGCTGGCACGGCCGCCCCATGTGAGTGCTTGTTTTTCTCCAGAATGCAACATTTTTCCATAAGCAGGTTTTCTGTCACCCCCACACACCAGTGAGCTGGAGAGATGTAGCCAGGTTCATCTTATGTTCAGAGGTCTCCAGATTGAACAACCCAAGTGAAACACAGCTTTTCTTCTTGCCACTCACACACAGACCAGAGACCTGGAAATGCAGCCTTTGTTATCTTAGTATCTTATTATAAGGCTGTCTAATATTTCAGGGTGTACAAAACAAATTGCTTCTCCCCAAGAATACCAGAGCGTTTCCGACTGTCGCACGCACACAACAGAGACCTGGAGCGATGCATCCTAGGGCCATCATATATTCAGGATCCAACAAATTCTCCCACAAAAAAACGACCAAGCCAGGCACTCAGGTAATTGCAGCCCGTAGTTGTTTATATTCAGCGGTCTACAAAACAAACAACTTCTTCCCAGCAGAGAAGCAGTCTCTATTTTTGTCACTTACACACAAATAGGTAACCTAGACGGATGAAGCCAGCAGGTTCCTCTTTTATTCAAAGATCTCCAAAGTGACCATACCAAGTGAGAAGCAGCTTTTTTTCCTGTCACTCACACACACACAGCAGAGACCTGCAGATGCAGCCCTTGTCATATTATTTGAAAACTAATGCCTTCTCCCTAAGCGAGTCAGAGCGTTTGACTGATACATGGAGTGATGCGTCCCACGCCTGTCTTATTTTTAGGGATCTACAGAACGACAACTTCTCCCCAAGCCAACCAGAGCTTTTCTTCCTGCCAGTACCACATACCAGCCAGGGGTAGTCTTTATTTAGGGCTCTACAGAACAAACAAATTGTCCCCAAAAAGATAGACAGCTTTTCTTTCTGTCACTCACACAACCGCCCCAACCCCCCGACATTCGGGCTAAGCCACATTTAATTTTGACAATGTGAAAAAGATCGAGGCAAGGACACAAAATTAAATATTTCGCCAATGCATTTAATATTTCATATACAAATATATTAATTTATCAAGGCAATCATTTCACCACCTGTTGCTGTCAACACGTGATCCTGTGACTCCTTGGCCATGTCAGGCAGACAGAAGCAACTAGTGGTCGCAGCACCAGAGGATATGTCACATATACGGCTGCTCCCGCAAGAAGCTCTCCTGTATTTTATTAATAAATTGAGTAATCAAACATGAGTCAAAGTATTTTGTATCCTTGTCATTGTAGCGATCATCTTTTATCTTTTTCTTCACTCTCTTCTTGACAACCATATCTGTCATTATTTTTGCCTGTGTTCAGTTCTCAGAGACACAGCAATGACAGGCTAACAATCGTTCTGCTGTTCACTCAAACATGAGAAAGAAGCACCCCTACTGACTTGTGATTAGTCAGACCATCCCTAGCTCAAGCAGTATGTATAAGAGGGTGTGGTCCGGGCGTGCCAAGCCACGCACAGTTCTGCGGCGTATTCCAAGTAGATTGCGATTGGATTTGTGCGTGCGAACAATTCAATACATCTGATTTTTTTTACCTGCGGACACCATTTTTTGGATTTGATCGTATGACCATATCAAGAAGGAAAGCCACGCAACTGTTATTACATGAGGGCCCAGGTCCTTTTATTTTTAGGGTTTACAAAACAGATGGCTTCTCCCCAAGCGATCAGAGCTTTTCACTGGGAAAAACTCACAATCTCACCAATTATATATTTCCAATTTTTTGTCAAAATGTTATGGGTCACACTCCTGCTGCCTCTCAGTCTGCTGCACGCTTGGCTGAGCATGCCGCGGGCCACGCCCACTAGCCACGCCCACGAGCGTTCCCCACCAGCTGCGGTCGCGATCGCTCTACAATCAACGCACCTGCCCGTGATGAGCGACCTGCCTTCATAACACAGCGTGTCTTGAGATCCAGTGCCAGAACGTAGCTACTCGTACCCGTACAGTAAGCCAAAACGTCTCCAGCCTTCTCGCATGTGCTATCTCTCTCTCTGTGTCCCCTCCCCGTCGTGTTCATTGTCTCTCGTGTTGTGTCGTTCTCCAGCTTCCTGTCACCCTTCCTCGTCGTCGAGCAGTGTGTCTCGTCTCCCTGGATCCCCTCTGAACTTCCTCTTGCCTCTCTGGACTTCGACCTCACGCCTGCCCACTGACCACAACGCCTCGCCTCAGTCCTTGACCCTGCGCCCATCTAACGACTTCCGAGCCTGCTTTGCCCCCTTTGGACTTCCGCCTCAAACTCAACACGCACTATCAACACCCGCTGGTAACAACTCTCATATAGTTCACTCACGTAGTCGCACTATATATATTTGGATTACACACACACCTCACGCACATATTCTGCTGTCAATAAATACGCTGATGTCACTGTCTCACCGCCGTCTTCTTCTCCCGCTGCACCGTCACACAAAATATTTAAACAAACTTAATACAAATCACAATCCCCTTAATAGTATTTTTTCACTGAGACATAAGAACTTGTTTTTAGGCAAAATATGTTCTGAGGAAAAACTATTACTTTTAAGCATCACAAGTTTGTTATAGGACACAAAACCTCACTAGTAAATATAGCTAATAATAAGTTTTAGTTGCTAATCTGAAGATCACTTTTAAAACTAAACAATGTCTTATTTCAAGAAATCTTACCAAGACAATTTGTACTTGTTCTATTGGCAAATTTTTTTGCTAATTACACGAAAAAGTAACTACTAGTAATTAGTATTACAGTATATATAACAATTATACAGAATATTAGTATTAATTTATTTTTACTCTTCTGAAGAGGAGCATTTTTTTCCAGTGAGCTTCCAGTCACTCACACACACACTAGTGACCCTGATTCCTAGTCTTATATTCTGGGTTGCCTTTTATTCTGCTAGATGAAGGTATTATTGTGATTGCAGCAGCGTATAACTGTGCCGCATAACAAAGTGATAGTGTCCTAATGATGGTATTAGGGTACCAGTCTAGTCCGCTGTTCAAAGAATGTACCAACGAATTGTGGAAACAAGAGTTCTGCTTCTTAAATTTGGTATTTTGGAGCAAATTAAAAGTTGTTAAATATCAGCGCGTATTCCTAGTTGTTTAAACACTGAGTGCTGTTATGTCGTATTGCAGATAAATGCCACACACTGCTATAACAACAAGAGCAAACAGGAAGATATATCTGAGAACTTCCACAGGGACAATATAAATGCCGAGGATATTTCCGAGGGGAAAATAAGAGTCAGGGCACCCACCTGCCGCCCGTCTTCTGAATGTCACAACAAAGTGGATGCCAAACTGCCAATTGCGTACCGTGGCACCATTCCACCTCCCTGTCACCAACCATTGACATTCAAACATGATATCCATTTATTTGTGAAATAAATGTGAAAAAGACAAGCATGTGCAAATTATAACTTGATTTGCTTCCATTAAAATAAACTAGTTATATTTCAATGTGTGATGGATTCTAGGAACGCTAACCTAGTGAAAATGAGGAACAAGGAATCCATTATGCATGAGCTTCCTCGTGGGATGGCGGTGAGGATGGAGACAATCTTTAGCCTGAATACCAACATTGGACAGTACAAGGTAGGTAAAACATAGAAGGGAGCATGTTACAGGATGATTGCAAATGATAGCATCTCGTCGTCACCATGGCGACACAGAATGAACAAAAGCAATATGTTTACGCAAGTCAAAAATCTCTACATGAGAAGACTTTCGATTGTGTGACATAGCGGGCATGTGTACTGTACATTGGTCAATCTGCATGTCGATCGTTCGAACATTCTAATCATCTCTTCAGGGGTCATCAGATGGACATCCCGTCACTCAGCCTTCATTAGGCGCTGACACACAGTAGAATATGCCAGGTGGATTTTGCTCAGAATTGCACTGAGCCTGTTTTTTTTGCCTCCCATCAGCGATTGCACTCTGCGGGCCGCAAAAAAAAAAGTGCTGAATGGACGGCGGGCTAATCCTCCCGCACGAACTGTTCTATGCGTTCCCTCGGCTCACTTCTCATTCCCGTCTCACTGCTAACGGATCAATGCACGGCGTACGGCCGACTTATGGGCCTCATTATGCATAGGATTCTTGCCTGCAAGTATTAGGTGCATGTGTGACAGTGATGCTGTAAGCTGGGGAAAAAATGCAAGGTCCATGTCTACATATCTCATATCAGCCAACATACTGCATTATGTATTTATCTGTAGTATGTATTATGTATTTAAGTCATTTCAAAGCTTATGTATGTTCGTGTAGTCAGCGATAAAGCCTGTGGGATATTTTCTAACTTCATTTGAACATTTTTTTAGATGCATCATCTGCTTTCGTTCCTTTAAATCCTGGTTGCTCTTGAGAAGCCATATCAAGGTGAACTTGGGAGCTTGTCAGCAGTGACTTTTGGACCACTCACTGCAAGACGTTGTAACATTTTGCTGTTATATTATGTTGTATACTTAATTTTTTATGACTAAGTATGAATATATTTATTTTCAATTGACTTACTCTTACTTCCAGTTAAAAGAGAAAACATATATATATATGTATTTTGTTTTAAAGTGTAATAGTGGAGGTTAGTGATTCTCAAACTTTTTTCAACCAAGGACCACCTCATAAAAAACTTGGCTTTCCATATACCATCGTAATGACCAAAACTAAAATACAGTAGCCAGTGGCAAAACAAGTAAGAGCCGAGCCTGGGGCAGGGCCCATTCATCCATATTATCATTTTACAACATACACATGCTTCTCTGGTTTTAACATTGACAAGCTTTAACCAGGTTTTAAAAACTTAGCCAGCCAGCTACTTTTCCTGAAATTTGCATTTTCCCGACATGTACTCATTTTATTAAAGAGGATCTCTTTTTTTTCTTGTAGGTCAATGGGAAGTAGGTATATTATGATTTTTGGACATATACAGCATTGATGTCTTCTTGATAAATATATTTTTGTATTTTTATGTTTTTAAAGATATACTGCAAAAATACGAGTTGGAGGATCTAAAGTATAATAGGAGTGCTTTACTTTTTAGCAATGTATAACAAAAAAACAGTCAAATATGACAATATAACGGGAGCAGTTTTGAACCACACTTAAAGTACCACTATGGAACGACTGTTTGATGGACGCTTATAGAGTAAATAGGCCACATTAAAAGTAGTTGAAGCATAGAACTGACTTTTTGTTGGCTCCACCAGCTGCATTTCAGCTCCCCTTCTTTATGCTGCCGTCCTCTTCTCCCTTCCAGAACATCAAAGTGAGTGTGCGGCATGGCCTTAACACTGTGCTATAGCTGGAGGGGGGCGACTACACGCTTAACAGTCTAAAACTTCTCATTTTAGCCACCAAGCATGTCATCTTTGTGCCTTGGAGAAGAAGACCTCGAACAAAACCACATGTTCTTCCTCTCCAAACTGCAGCCAAAGTTGCTTGGCGTTAATTACATTTCAACACCTCGTGTACATAATTAGGCCGCCCCTCCTCACTAAATCTCTCGAGCTCGGTGAGAAGAAGAAGTGAGACGCCATCTATTCAGCGATAATGAGAGAGCCAAAAAGCTGTTAAAGAACATTAGATCAATTTTCACTTGTGAGGAGCTCGACAAGCTGTTTGTTGAACTTGTTATGTTATAGACAGCCACAAAGTTATATATATAAATATATATATATATATATATATATATATATATATATATATATATATACATACATATATTTATATATATATATATACATACATAAATATATATACATACATACATAAATATGTACACATATATACATATATATATATATATACATACATATATACATACATATATTTATACATACATACATATATATACACATACGTACATATATATATACATACATACATATATTTATACATACATATATATATATATATATATATATACATACATACACAAATACACACATACACATATATATATGTATGTATATATACATACATATACATACATATATATATATACATATATGTGTATATATATATATATATATATATATATATATATATATATATATATATATATATATATATATATATATATATATATATATATACACACACATATACATATACACACATATATATACATATATATATATATATATATATATATATATATATATACATATACATATACATATACACACATATATATATACATATACATACATATATATACATATACATACACACACATATATATATATATACATATACATACATATATATATATATATATAAATAAATACATACATATATATACATATATATACACATATATATATACACATTATGTGTATGTATGTATATATATATATATATGTATATATATATATACACACACACACACACACACGTATATAAATACACACCGAACGTTCCTCCAGAAGATCCTATCTTTGTCCATATGATGTCAGATGAAACACAAATTTAGCTGCTTGGCCACAATACCCAGCAATATGTTTGGAGGAGTAAAGGTGAGGCCTTTAATCCCAGGAACACCAGGCCTACCGTCAAGCATGGTGGTGGTAGTATTATGCTCTGGGCCTGCTTTGCTGCCAATGGAACTGGTGCTTTACAGAGAGTAAATGGGACAATGAAAAAAGAGGATTACCGTATTTTCCGCACTATAAGCCGCACCTAAAAACCACAAATTTTCACAAAAGCTGACAGTGCGGCTTATAACCCGGTGCGCCTTATATATGGATTAATATAAATATTTATTTTCATAAAGTTTCGGTCTCGCAACTACGGTAAACAGCCGCCATCTTTTTTCCCCGTAGAAGAGGAAGCGCTTCTTCTTCTATGGTAAGCAACCGCCAAGGTAAGCACCCGCCCCCATAGAAGAGGAAGCGCTTCTTCTTCTACTGTAAGCAACCACCCGCCCCCGTAGAAGAAGAAGCCCCCGGATATTGCGTTTCATTTCATTTGTGTGTTTACATCTGTAAAGACCACAAAATGGCTCCTACTAAGCGACACGCGTATAACGCAGAATTTAAACTTACATCACAGATGGTGTCAAAAAACAAGTGAAGCACACAAATACAACACTCGCCGTCATTCCGGGTGGATTAACCAAAGAACTCCAACCGCTCGATATTGGTGTCAACAGGGCATTTAAAGCACGACTGCGAACGGCGTGGGAACAATGGATGACCGAAGGCGAACACACCTTCACTAAGACAGGGAGACAGCGCCGGACGACATACGCCAACATCTGCCAGTGGATCATAAATGCCTGGGCGGATATTTCGGTCACAACTGTGGTCCGAGCTTTCCGGAAGGCAGGATTCACAGAACTGCTGGACGAGACGGAGCCGGCCATTTTGGATCCCGTATTCGCCCAACTTTTTAATTCGGACACCGAAGGAGAAGAATTCGAGGGATTTATGAATGAAGAATAACTTCAGAAAGTGAGCGTTATGTTTATTTTGTGTGTTGTGACATTAACGTTCGAGCAACATTATGTTGCTATTGCTCTGCACTATTTTGAATTTTACTATGTTTGTGATTGCACATTTGCACATTACCGTACATTTTGGGAGTGAACAGAGTTGTTAGAACGCTGGTTTTTAATATATTATTAAAGTTTGACTGACCTATCTGACTGTTTTTTTGACATTCCCTTTAGCGCAGTTAGATGCGGCTTATAACACGGGGCGGCTTATAGGTGGACAAAGTTTTGAAATATGCCGTTCATTGAAGGCGCGGCTTATAACCCAGGGCGGCTTATGGTGCGGAAAATACGGTACCTCCAAATTCTTCAGGACAACCTAAAATCATCAGCCCGGAGTTTGGGTCTTGGGCGCAGTTGGATGTTCCAACAGGACAATGACCCCAAACATACGTCAAAAGTGGTAAAGGAATGGCTAAATCAGGCTAGAAAGAAGGTTTTAGAATGGCCTTCCCAAAGTCCTGACTTAAATGTGTGGACAATGCTGACGAAACAAGTCCATGTCAGAAAACCAAGAAATTTAGCTAAACTGCACCAATTTTGTCAAGAGGAGTGGTCAAAAATTCAACCAAAAGCTTGTGGATGGCTACCAAAAGCACCTTATTGAAGTGAAACTTGCCAAGGGACATGTAACCAAATATTAACATTGCTGTATGTATACTTGTGACACAGCAGATTTGGTCACATTTTCAGTAAACCCATAATAAATTCATAAAAGAACCAAATTTCATGAATGTTTTTTGTGACCTACAAGTATGTGCTTCAATCACTCTATCACAAAAATTATTTTTAACAGATAAGAAAAGTTGGTTTTGTATAAAATAACCCCTTATAACAACGCGCTCCTGATACGTTAGGTCATTAACTAGCATATTCGCAGTATGAAGATCCTTATAAATGTTATCCTGTAATACACTGGGATAGGTGTCGTTTACATGTCAACAAATACTAGTGATAAATTGTTACTTTAAAAATGGTGGTAGTGCTTAAATGCTGCCCGGAAAACACCGTCCTTTTATTTGTATGGAATTTAATCATAATCAAGTTACACAGACAAGTAATTCAAACACCGTATCTTTCGGACTATAGGACACACTGCCGATGAGCGGGTCTATTCAGGTCAATCATCATACAAAAGGTGCACGGGATAATAAGGCGCATTAAAGGGGTCAAATTCAGATTTTTTTTCTACATTTAAAACACTTTCTTGTGGTCTACATAACATGTAACGGTGGTTCTTTGGTCAAAATGTTGCATGGATTATTTTTGAAAGACCATCTTCAAGCTGCTTTCTGACCGTCTATTCAAGATTCAGCGTTTTGTAGACGGTCTTATTTACGTGGCTCCACACTTCTCCCCGTCATCTTTGTTCTACTAGTGGTTTATAGATCGTTCATAGCAAGTCTACTGACAGATATACTTTAATACTAGAGATGTCCGATAATATCGCACTGCCGATATTATCGGCCGATAAATGCTTTAAAATGTAATATTGGAAATTATCGGTATCGGTTTCAAAAAGTACAATTTATGACTTTTTAAAACGCCACTGTGTACACGGACGTAGGGAGAAGTACAGAGCGCCAATAAACCTTAAAGGCACTGCCTTTGCGTGCCAGCCCAATCACATAATATCTACGGATTTTCACACACACACACACACACACACACACGCACACACACACACACACACACACACACACACACACACACACACACACACACACACACACACACACACACACACACACACACACACAAGTGAATGCAACGCGTACTTGGTCAACAGCCATACAGGTCACACTGAGAGTGGTCGTATAAACAACTTTAACACCGTTACAAATATGCGCCACACTGTGAACCCACACCAAACAAGAATGACAAACATTTCGGGAGAACATCCGCACCGTAACACAACATAAACACAACACAACAAATACCCAGAACCCCTTTGCAGCACTAACTCTTCCGGGACGCTACAATATACACCCCCCCCCCCCCCCACCCCCACCTGCACATTTTCGGGACTTATGCAGATCCCAAATACACATCAGCAGGTACCAATAGGTAAGAAAAGTTGGTTTTGGATAATATTGCGAAACAAAACACCAGATAATGTTTCCTAAGGGGTGCCATTTTGAGGTCCTTTTTCGCACACCCTAAGATTAACCATATGTTGAAGCAGAATGCGTCTGACTACAGTAGCCGTAATGCGCCACGTTCCATTCTTAGCTTACCAACGTCGTACTAAAACATTTTGACAGATTTTTGAGCGCAGTGTGTAATGTTTTCTTTTGCTTGCTTACCGGTACTTGCTAGCATCATTTATTGAACAGGCGTCAGTCAACTTGCAGTTCACACAGCCATCTACTGGTCACACTTACCATTACACAATGTACCAAATAAAATAGAATTAATATGTGCATTAGGTGCAACGGGTTATAAGGCACACTGTCAATTTTTAAGAAAATTAAATGATTTTATAGTCCGAAATATACGGTACTTTAATGATATCAATTTAATTATAAGAAAACATACGATAAGACATTTAAAATCTAGAAATTAAATCCTCAAAAAATATTTTGAATTATTGCAGAAATACAAAATAGAATGTGCAAAACAACATTTTCTTGTCGGTACTCATAATTTCCAAGGTTTTGTAAATGAAACCTCACTCGTTGAAACCATCATTGGTGGTGTTGTGGCTACTGGCTAGCTCTGCAGCGCTATCGGTGTTATGAAGATGCAGGTCATGTTCAAGTTCAGGTCAGCAATAAAGTTTAAAAAGCGTGTCAGACTCTGTGCGATTCTGTCGGGACGCTGCACTTGTGGTTGAGTGTCCGCCCTGAGATCGGTAGGTCGTGAGTTCAAACCCTGGCCGAGTCATACCAAAGACTATAAAAATGGGACCCATTACCTCACTGCTTGGCACTCAGCATCAAGGGTTGGAATTGGGGGTTAAATCACCAAAAATGATTCCCGAGCGCGGCCACCGCTGCTACTCACTGCTCCTCTCACCTTCCAGGGGGTGGAACAAGGGGATGGGTCAAATGCAGAGGGTAATTTCACCACACCCAGTGTGTGTGCGACTATCAGTGGTACTTTAACTTAACTTTATTACTTACAAAATGTAATGCAATCCTGTCACACAGAGAATCTTTGAATATTGCGGAAAGTGTCCAGTATATTTTATGATAAATTTGCTTTTATATAAACGCCAGGATCTTGCTTAAAAAATACCCTGAATGCTGTTTTATATATTTATCGTAGGTGTGCCAAGTTGTGCTGGAGAAATTGAGTTTAATGACGTTTCAAAATTCTTATATTGGAAACAATGTGTGTCAAAATAAGGTTCCCAACAGCCACACTGTGTCGTGTCCCCAAAAAGTCCCTCAGGGTGCCTTCCCATGCAGCCTAATCATTGCTTGTGATTGTCATCTGCTGATAAAGTGGGGATGGAGAGTGTGTTTGTTTTGTGTGTCTTTGAAGCGCTTTATTTTGACTGAAGGCATGCCGGGAGGTGACAGAGCCTTCCACCATGCAGGGTGATTAGCGTGCGGATGCAGATTTAATTAGCAGGCTTTTCGAGCTGACAAAGTGAACAACGACAAATGGGGGATGATTGACAAGAGGGAATGACGTTTAGTTGTTGAAATGCAACTTACATGTCATACAGTTATATTCACTCATTAGACATTGTCTTAACTTCCAAAATAAAAATAAAAGGTTGCACAATGTCATATTGTATCATGATTTGGGTGGTCATGTGGGAAATGCATTGTGAGTCAATAGAATATTATTATAAATAATAATAGCACCACTCGCGACCTCATAAGGGACAAGCGGTAGACAATGGATGGGATGGATATTGTCATGATTTCACATGACAGGTTGGACAAATGTTTAATGTTTCCCTTCGTTGTCTTTATTTTTCTGTCCAGCACTCTTATTTCTGCCAGACTTCCTGTTTGCCTTAGTTTGCCACCACTTTATCTTTGGCCTCAGTGCAGTTTCCCTCACCGGTTTCTGATTGACAATGCCCAGATTCGTCTGTTTGAGGTCACTGGTGCTACTTTTGTAGTAATAATATAATTACTTTTTGCCCACACATGGAGGCATAGCGGAGATATTTATAAAACAGTCTTGCTTTTTTCATACTTCTCAAAATTTGCCTAATTAGTGACGTTTTTCCCAATTATTATCAGTGAATATACCCATATAAGTAGAAAATTACCCAATGTGCTTTGCGCGAGTCCACATTTATAGTCCGCTCTGTAGTGAATATGCTCCTTCTTTTTCTCTATTATTTTGTTGTGGGGCATACTGGCTCTTACTTGCACATGCTGTTGCCATTACTGATACAAATTAGCTTATAGTTTGAACGTATGGTGAATTCGGTATTCACAGCGCTTCATTTTTCTCATATTTTGTTATTTTACAAGCTTATTCCAAAATGGAATAAATACATTTTTGTCCTCAAAATTCTACATACACTACACCATAATGACGCTGTGAAGTTTTTTTGTAAAAAAAAAAAAAAAAAAAAAAGGTTTTGCAAATTTACAGCCTTTGCTCAATATTTTGTTGATGCACCTTTGCCAGCAGTTACAGCCTCGAGTATTTTTGAATACGATGCCACAAGCTTGACACACCTATCTTTGGGGAGTTTCGTCCATTCCTCTTTTCACATTCCTCTTTGCAGCACCTTTCAAGCTCCATCAGGTTGAATAAGATGCGTTGGTTTTCATTGAGAATGTCTTGTTGCTGCACTCATCTTTCCCTCTATCGCGACTAGTCTCCCAATCCCTTCCACTGAAGAACATCCCCACAGCATGATGCTGCTGCCACCACCATTCTTCACTGTAGGGATGGTATTGGCCTGGTCGTGAGTGGTGCCTGGTTTCCTCCAAACATGAAGCCTGACATTCACGCCAAAGAGTTCAATCTTTGTCTCATCAGACCAAATAATTTTGTTTCTCATGCTTTAGATGCATTTTGACGAACTTTTTACAAAAAAAAAGGCTTCTGTCTGGCCACTATGGTCGGATTGGTGGATTGCTGCGGAGATGGTCATCCTTCTGCAAGGTTCTCCTCTCTCAAAAGAGGAATGTTGTAGCTCTGACAGAGTGATCATCAGGTTCTTGGTCACCTCCCTGACTGGACTAAGATGAATGCAGCAATGTACAGAGACATCCTGGAAAACCGACGCTCTCCATCCGTGCTTGAGAGGTGCTGCTAAGAGGAATGGCCAAAGAAGAATGGGCAAAGAGGAATGGGCGAAACTGCCCAAAGATAAATGTACCAAGCTTGTGGCATCCTATTGAAAATGACTCGGGGTTGTAATTGCTTCCAAAGATGCTTCAACAAAAGTATTAAGCAAAGGCTGTGAATACTTTATACATGTGTTTTTAGTTTTTCTGTTTGAATAAATTAGCAAAATAAAAAAATACATACAAATTCACATTGTCATTATGGTGTATTATGTGTAGAATTTTGAGAACAAACATTAATTTATAAAAATTTGGAATAAGGCAGCAAGATAACAAAATGTGGAAAATTTTAAGCGCTGTGAATGCACTGTATATCTGTCAGTAAACTCGCTATTGAAGCGCAAAAAAAAACATGGATGATGCTTAGAAGACACTGTCGAAGTGGAGGCACATAAATAAGACCGCCCACAAAAAGGCACATCCTGAAGAGACAGCTGCTGGAAGACAGTCTGCAAAACATAATCAATACAACATTTTGACCAGAAAACACATTAAATGTAATGTAGACCACAAGTAATTGTTTTAAAGGGGAACATTATCACAATTTCAGAAGGGTTAAAACCATTAAAAATCAGTTCCCAGTGGCTTATTTTATTTTTCGAAGTTTTTTTCAAAATTTTACCCATCACGCAATATCCCTAAAAAAAGCTTCAAAGTGCCTGATTTTAACCATCGTTATATACACCCGTCCATTTTCCTGTGACGTCACACAGTGATGCCAATACAAACAAACATGGCGGATAGAACAGCAAGGTATAGCGACATTAGCTTGGATTCAGACTCGGATTTCAGCGGCTTAAGCGATTCAACAGATTACGCATGTATTGAAACGGATGGTTGTAGTGTGGAGGCAGGTAGCGAAAACGAAATTGAAGAAGAAACTGAAGCTATTGAGCCATATCGGTTTGAACCGTATGCAAGCAAAACCGTCGAAAACGACACGACAGCCAGCGACACGGTAGAAAGCGAGGACGAATTTGGCGATTGCCTTCTAACCAACGATTGGTATGTGTTTGTTTGGCATTAAAGGAAACTAACAACTATGAACTAGGTTTACAGCATATGAAATACATTTGGCGAAGACAAAAACCATGAAATTACTTTTTTTATTAAATTAATACAATTATCAAAAACAAAACAAAAAACAGTAAAATAGTGTTTTGTTTTGTTTTTTTAAATTTTAAATTACAAAAAAATCTAATTGCTTGTTGCCTCTCTGGGACTGATTTTTAGTGTGTGCATGTGCTTCCTGTGTGTACGAGACAGCGGTGGGTGACAACCAGTGTTGGGACTAACGCGTTACAAAGTAACGCGTTACTGTAACGCCGTTAGTTTCGGCGGTAACTAGTAATCTAACGCGTTATTTTTTTATATTCAATAACTCAGTTACCGTTACTACATGATGCGTTACTGCGTTATTTTACGTTACTTTTTATGTAGTATCAGCTAGAAACTGAGGATCTGAGTGTGTTTTATTCCAGCGAAGCAGAGACGTGCTTCTGATTCTTCCTCTGCGCTCTCTGTGTGTGCGTGTGACTGTGTGTCTGAGTGTGGGAAGGGGAGGGGAGGGGAGGGGAGGGGAGGAACCGTTGGCCAACAAAAAAGTAACCACAGAACACTATACGCCTATACGGTATAGTGTTCTGTGGTTACTTTTTGGTTGGCCAAGCGGACGTGACGACAGGCTGTCCCAACTCAGATCCGCACAGACTGGGAGGGGGCGTGCCTTAAGTCCGGCTGGAAATCGGCAGAAATATGGAGAATGGTTGTCCCAGGGAGAGGCAGTGAAATTCGGGAGGGTTGGCAAGTATGAGATATTCTCACTTCTTTTCTTTTGTCGAGCACAAAGAAAAGAACATTTTAGTTAAATGTAAGTTGTGTCTTGGATCAAAGATCCCGTCTACTGCCCAAAATCACATCGCACTGTATGGAATGGCCTCAATCTCGTTACCTTGCGTAATGACAATAAAGCTGATTCTGATTCTGATTCTGAAAACAACAATTCAAATCTGCCTGGTTAGGCTCTGTGTATGTCACGTGTGCCTTCCTTAGGTGAAGCCAGCTTTACAGCTATGTTGTTGATTGATTGATTGATTGATTGAAACTTTTATTAGTAGATTGCACAGTACAGTACATATTCCGTACAATTGACCACTAAATGGTAACACCCAAATAAGTTTTTTAACTTGTTTAAGTCGGGGTCCAGATACAGATATATACTATCAAATATATACTAACATCATAATACAGTCATCACACAAGATAATCATCAGGGTATATACATTGAATTATTTACATTATTTACAATCCGGGGTGTGGGAAATGGAGGGGGGGAGGGGGTTAGGTTTGGTTGGTATCAACACTTCAGTCATCATCAATTGCATCATCAGAGAAATGGACATTGAAACAGTGTAGGACTGACTTGGTAGGATATGTACAGCAAGTAGTGGACACAGAGAGAGAGATCAGAAAGTATAAGAAAAAGTGTCTACATTTGATTATTTACGATCCGAAGAGGTATTATGTGGAAGGGAGGGTGTTAGTTTAGGGTTGTAGTTGCCTGGAGATGTTCTTTTAGTGCGGTTTTGAAGGAGGATAGAGATGCCCTTTCTTATACACCTGTTGGGAGTGCATTCCATATTGAAGTGGCATAGAAAGAGAATGAGTTAAGACCTTTATTAGTTCGGAATCTGGGTTTAACGTGGTTAGTGTTAGTGTTAGTGTTATTATGCTGTTTGTTACTTATGTATGTTATGTTGCAGCTATTTAAAATAGTTTTGTCAATTTGTTCTGGCCTGAAATAAATTGGCCCTTTGAAACATATCTTTGTCTTTGTGTGTTGTATGTAGAGCACATTGCTTAGCAGAGTTCAGTGATGCAAATGTATGTCAAGTTGATCAACAGATTGTATTATTCTCCAGTGCAATAACAGTACTAAAATGAAGGCTAAAAGGGCATTAATGGGAGCTTTAAAAAAAAAAAAAGTAGAAGAAGTAACTAAATAGTTACTTTTCACAGTAACGCATTACTTTTTGGTGTAAGTAACTGAGTTAGTAACTGAGTTACTTTTGAAATAAAATAACTAGTAACTGTAACTAGTTACTGTTTTTCAGTAACTAACCCAACACTGGTGACAACCTGAACGCCAGAACTCCGGTTCGACCAGCAAGTTTTAGACAATGTAATTAGTAATTGTAAAAATATAGTAATTTAAAAAATACATGTTCTGTTAATCCACTAATGGTGACATTAAATGGCCAGCGATGTTCTTGTTATATTGTTTGGTTTGAAAACTGAAACTTTGAGCAAGTTGTAGGGAGCCCCTTTAATATTGTATCGTTAAAATTACAATTAATATAGATAATAATACAAAAAATAACAGTGGCTGAATCCTTTGTAAGTCAAATAAAGTCGAATGAAATTCAAAATGACTTACTATTATTAATTCATGCTTAAATATCCAGTAAGCCATTAAGGTTAGAGCCTTGCTTTTCAACTGTCATGACTTGGAGACAAAAAAAAGGAGCCACAATCTCCATGCTCAAGGCCAAAAAAGTTCATAAAGAGCAAGCTTTATACCCTGTTTTTCTTCTGTGGGTAATGAGGGGTTGTAATATCGCTGATGAAATTGGGACCCCTATATGGGCTCACAGTGTGTGCGCGTGTGTGTGTGTGTGCGTGCGTGCGTGCGTGCGTGCGTGCGTGCGTGCCTGTGTGCAATTGTGTTTGAGAATGGCATTAAAGCTCGTGATCACAGTGCCGCCGGCTTTTCTCATGGTGCAATATACTCAAATGCCTGAAATCACCTAAAAAAATGTATATTCACTCCGCTAGAAGGGTGCACGGTGTCACACTTTTATTGTTATTCCTGTCATTGTTATTATTACTACTATTATTATTAGTAGTAGTAATATTTGTCTGAAGAAGTCCTACATTTAGTATCATTACATCAGGTTACTTTTAATGGATATTTTACTTATAAACCTTTGTGAAGATAGACTGTGCAACTTTAATAGTGCTTAAGCTTATTCAATGGAGAGAAAAAAACATTGTGATTACTGTCTTTACCTGAGTAACTTTGGTGTTTTGGTGTACCGCTGCGTTGTCTTTAAAATGTTAACGTTGTTTTATTATGAGCCAATATATGCATCCATGCTAGTCCTTCTCGAGAGAGAGTTCTGAGATGATTCTATGCTTTTTTAGCACACAATTATGAGATAAGTCATTGATGGAGGTACTTAAATGAGTACGGAGCGCGCAGGCATAAAAAAACAGTGTAACATTTAACATGACTCACCAATAACCGGTGCTATGTGTAATGATGGACATGCAGACTGACCAATGGTTGCATGCAATATGACTGACATACAGACTGACCCTAAATGTATACATTAGTGGTCACATAATTAACGTGGTTATATTTGTAATTACTGGCAAGTAGACCAACATATGCATGCATACATCACATGGCATACCAATTGGATCTTAGTGCAGCGTTTGACACAATTGATCACCACATTTGCAGAGATTAGAAAATGCATTTGACAGTGATTGCCCTAAACGGCGGTATAGCTCGGTTGGTAGAGTGGCCGTGCCAGCAACTTGAGGGTTCCAGGTTCGATCCCCGCTTCCGCCATCCTAGTCACTGCCGTCCTTGGGCAAGACACTTTACCCACTTGCTCCCAGTGCCACCCACACTGGTTTAAATGTAACTTAGATATTGGGTTTCACTATGTAAAGCGCTTTGAGTCGCTTGAGAAAAAGCGCTATATAAATGTAATTCACTTCACTTCACTTCACTAAACTGGTTTGAATCCTATTCATCGGACCGCTTACAGTTTGTATCCTTTGATAATAAAGAATCAGGGCTCCATGCTTGGACCTCCACTGTTTATTATTTACATGCTTTTTAGGCTATTATTATGTGTGTGAAGATGTATGACCCAGGGTGTGTGTAAAGCGTCTAGTGCAGTAGTCTACTGCAGTAGTTATAGTGCTTGTAGTTGGTTGCATGTTCCTTTTGTCTTGCTACTCTCTGCTCACAGCTCTTTCTGTGGGTACAGACTCTGGCAGTGCCTCCTCGTGGCCACACCTGATAACTTATAGTCCCAGGTTAAAATGTAGGGGATCTCGGAGCAACAGTGGGCCTAAGAGATGCGGTACATCAGCCTACGTTAGTGTGGACATGCCAACCATTCCCCAACTATTAGTAATTAGTCCCACTGGATAAGCCTGTTTAAGCAAAGACTAAGAGAGCATATCCAAAAAAAAAAAATGTGCTGGCGGTGCACAACAGGCAGGCATAAAAGAATGAGGGATTGGCAGCCTTCTGCAGTCTAGATGGGACCCAGGTAGTAGAGATGCGCGGTTTGCGGGCACAACGGTGGAGTCCGCGGATTATCCGCGGATCGGGCGGATGAAATTTAAAAACATTAGATTTTATCAGCGGGTCGGGTCGGGTCGGGTCGGGCGATTGAAATTAAAAAAAATTTGATTTTAAATAGATTCAGGCGGGTGGCAGTTAAACCAATTGGGAAATATATATACATAGTTAAATGTTGTTACCCACATACGAAAAACGAGCAGGCACCTGCTGCATATGCCACAACAGAAGAAAAAGAAAAGAAAAGAGATGGACACTTTTACGGAGCGGAGAAGGCCCCCGACCCCTCGCCGGGGTCCGGGACCGAGGCCCCTTCCCCCGAGAGGGCCCCACCGGGAGCCGTAGCTGAGGCGATCCGCGAGAAGGGCCCGACGCACGTCCAGGGTCACCACCGCACCCACCGCACCGACACCCCGCCTCGTCCGCCTTCGCCGCGGCCGGCGTCACGCGCAGCAGGTAAGCAGCTTACCTGCCCGCCACCCCCGTGGCCGGGGGCTCGTAACAGGGGTCACTCCGCGCGCTCCGCCCGCGCAGCTTACCTGCCCGCCACCCCTGTTGCCGGGGGCGCGTAACAGGGGTCACTCCGCGCGCAGTGCGCTCACGAAAGGGGTGGGGCTCACCCTAGTTGATATAGACAGCAGCTAGGACGGTGGCCATGGAAGTTGGAACCCGCTAAGGAGTGTGTAACAACCCACCTGCCGAATCAACTAGCCCTGAAAATGGATGGCGCTGGAGCGTCGGGCCCATATACCCGGCCGTCGCCGGCAGCGAGACGCGCTTGGAGGTGCGCTCAGCGCGGCTCCCATATGATTGCGCACTGGTGTGTGTCTGGGTCGTGACAGCGTGGCACGCGAATGTCTGTGCTGCATTGGATCAGTCTCCTTTCTTTAACAGGCAAAAGCTTTATAACCTCACTAATGCCTTGCATCGTCTATATTAGATATATAACAACGGGCGGGTGTGGGCGGATGGCGGGCGGATGCAGTTCTGATCAAATGTTAGATCGGGTGGATTGCGGATGGTTGACGACTTTCTGATGCGGTTGCGGATGAAATAATTGCCGCGCATCTCTACCAGGTAGTCTCGGGTTTACCCATGCCACTGCGTTGAACCTTACCTTACACTGGTTGAAGTCTAATCTGGATGGGTACTTGGTGATTGGAACATGCATGAATGAAACAGTAGCTCCTAGTCGCAGCCCTGCACTGCTTTTGTGCATATATGTCTGGCAGACCCCTGTGTGTGTGAGTACTTCTATTTAAAGACCGCACTGCTCACCCAAATTGGGGAATGGCCTAGAAAAGGTTTGCATAGAAATTCCCCACTAAAACCAAACCTGGATAAGATACTTTACCTATGGGGCAATAAAAGCCCCATCCATCCATCCATTTTCTACCGCTTGTTCCGCTCTGGGTCACGTGGCGTGGGGTGGAGGGAGATTGGGCTGGAGCCCATCCCAGCTGCACTCAGGAGGAGGCCAGGGTTCCCTGGACATGTCACCACCTCATTGCAGGGCCAACACAGATAAACATACAACCATTGACACTAACATTCACACACAATGGCCAATTTAGTGTTGCCAATCAGCCTATCCCCAGATGCATGTCTTTGGCCAAGCCATGTAATCTGAAACTGGCAACATGGAATGTAAGGACTCTTCTGGACATTCTGATCGGCCCAAAAGAAGAACAGTTTTGATTGCTGCTGAACTAAAGCGCTACACCATTGATATTGCTGCTCTGAGTAAAACCAGGCTCCTAGATTAAGACTCTCTACGAGAGGAGGAGAAGGGATACAGGTTGTTTTTGAGAGGTTATCCTTCAGTAGGGTGACAACAGGATGCTGTGAGACTCGCCATCAATCAATCAATCAATGTTTATTTGTATAGCCCTAAATCACAAGTGTCTCAAAGGGCTGCACAAGCCACGACGATATCCTCGGTTCAGAGCCCACAAAAGGGCAAGGAAAAACTCACAACCCAGTGGGATGTCAAAAACACATTTCTCCCAAGACTTGCTGCATCATCCGTTGGCATTAGTACAATACTAATGGCCCTCCGTATTGCCCTGGTTAGCAATTGCTTTATCACACTTCCCAGTGCTTATACACCACTCTCTCAAAATATTGGCAGCTGATAGATTATATGACTGTAAGACGTAGTGACATTAGAGACATTCTCATTACCTGTGACATGCGAGGTGCAGAATGCTGGACAAATCACTGCAGCGCTTGATCTTGACTGACGTCAACCTGCATGTATACCCTCCTTTGCGGCTACAATGGCTCAAAAGGCAGCAACTAGAGTGTACACGCCTGGCAAATCCTTTTGGAAGAAATGACTTAGGTCAACCCTGGGTGAGAAACTAGGGGAGATGTAGCTTATCCACAGAGTCCTCCTGAGAGGACGATGGATCAAAAGTGAACTGTATCATCTCAGCTCCCTGTGAGACAGAAGTCCAAACAATCAGCTACAGGAGAAAGAACCACTGAGATTGGAGAAATGACAACTCAGACACCATCCATGACTTGCTGAAGGACAAGGATAGAGCACATCCAGCACCATAAAGAATCACTCGTCTAGCAGAGTCAGGTAACAATGTAGAGAGCTTGGTGGGTGGTACCAAGGGCTACCTGGCTTATTCAGAATGAGTGGTGGACAAAGAAGGCCTAGCATGCTTCAGAGATGGGCAAAGCATTTCGACTTCCACCGATAAAAAACCTTGACCATCCCCAAACCTCCCTGGAGGTCTTAACAGCTATCCGCGCTCTCTAAAACAAAAAGTCCCCTAGAAATGACAATATTCCTCCTGAGTTGCTGAAGAAAGGTAGTAACCTTCGCACAAAAACCCTGCCCAAGTACATCTCTATAATTTGTGCCAATGACGACAATGACAATTGTTAGTTTATATGAACAAGGGTGACAAGTCTGTTTGTGGTAGCGGCAGGGGTATTTCACGTCTTGGAGTCATTGGAAAGGTATTTGTGAAGGTGATGCTTCAGAAATTGATTCACAACATTGTCATCAGTCCTATTCTGGGCCGTCTGCCGCTTGAGGTGAGATTCACAACATCACTGAATTCATACTGCCAGAATCTCAATGTGGCTTTACAAAGACCCAGAACAGGTACATGAAAAGTGTAGAAAGCTAAATCGGGAACTGTTCATGGCCTTTGTCGATCTCTAAAGCCTTCAACACTATCCAGAGAGAACTCTTCTAGAAAGGGATTAATAGGTGTGGCTGTCATACTATGTTTGTGAACACTCTTGGGCCATTCCATGATGGCCGCTTGGGTTATCATAGGAGGACAAGAGTGATCTCCCTTTCATGTACATACGAGGCAGATCGGTGTGTACTAGCAGAAGTATTTTTTAACATCTTCCTGCTATACGTCACCCAGCTTCTTCACAAGGAGAGTAAGGACACCAGCGGTTTGGTAGCATACTTCCAATTAGATGGTAACCTCTTCAAACTGAGGAGGCTCCAGGCAACCACCAAATTACAAAAGGGAGTGAGTCCTTGAGCTTCAATGAGCAAATATCAGTGCTCTTGTATCTCACAGCCCAGAAGATCCTGTGTTTGTTCTAACTGCTGTGGTGAGACATTACTTGCAAATAGTATGGTCTGTAGATGCCACCAGAACAGAGGTAACATGCCAATGGAGTAACAACATCCCATTTACACCACCCACTTTCACAGAACCGAATCAAACAGGCATCAGCTGCTTTTTGGACACTCTTGTGTCAGGTCTTTCAGAATAAAAACTTTCATTTCTGCACAAACATGTCTTTCTACCTTGCCATCTGTATCACCACTCTTCTCTATAGCTGTGAAATATGGGTAACATTCTGAAATACTTACACTTAGAAGAACACCATTGTCCATTCACAATTTCAGTAAATGTCTGCAAGAAGAGTAAGTAACTTGACCAAACAATCCCAGTGTTTGCATTACCAATCACTGGTACTGTGTGAAATGATCGACATGCAGACAGATCAATGTTTTAATGAGTCACATGACCGACCGGAGAATACCTCAGTATGTAGACCCACCATCAACTTTTAAATCTAGAACAAGCCACATGTACGACAGGCTCCTAGTTCATCATGTCGACTGGCACATGCTTAGTGTATCTACAGCAGTGTAATCCAATGCTATTGAAGCCAATATATCTTATCTTATAACTTACAGAATGTTCACATTGACAAAGTAATCCTTCAGTAGGGGGCTATTGAAGATGGAGTGAGGAATATCTGGATAAGCTAATCAATATTTGCCATCCTTTCCTCTCCCTGCAGGGGGGCAGGCCCTACTGTGTCCAAGACCGTTAGAGCAAATTTACAGTGATTTGTTTGCAACAGAGCCCTGCTGGAGATTGGGGAGTGGTAGGGGAAAAAAATCAATGCTAATGAATGGTGACGCTGAAACACACATGGCATACGTAAAGAAGCAAAAATGCACACTTGATCTTTGTCATCAGGGAATAAAAACATGGTAAAGTCAGTTAAAATTATGTTTTTTAAAGGAGTATTTAAGTTTATCCATCTCTATCTAAGAGAAACCGCTCATTGATTGGCACAGTCTCCATTATGCAGCTAACTACCTGCGCTAGATGTTATCTATATATGCCTTCCCTATTAATCACTCCATTCCCTCCTAATAGTAAGATTGACCTTATAAACCCCAACCAATGCAAACCCTTTGATTTGATGTGAGACGATGTAGAACAACTCAAAAGATACTTGACCTACCAGAAGTTGCCAGTAGGAGGTAAATATTGTCAGTAATGCTTTGATACGCTATGTCTTATCAATATGAATGGCTGCCATTTAAACCAGCCAATGTTAACATAAGGAATAAGTCACATACCTACCAATAACAGGTGCTGCTTGTTATAATCAACCTAGATCGACCAAGGTTTGCATGAACAATTAGACACATGACCGAATAATTAGTCATGCTGTAAAATTGATATTACCAATATAGATTGTCTAATGGCTAACACGTATACCGACCACTGTGACCTCCCAATGACAGGGGTCATGTGGCATGATTGACATATAGATTGGTCAGTGTTTGCATTGGTAGTCACATGACAGACCAATCAATGTTTATACTTGTAATAACTAACGATGGTTGCAAGGATAATGGGTCACATGACCTACCTGTGTGTAATGACTTATCTACGCCACTCTACATAGCAACTGACGCTATTGCCAAAGTTGAAATTGCCACAAAACATATTATAAGATATTAAACACTCTACTACCATCTGGCGGCAAACGTGGATAATGCAACCTCCCAATTGGTCACGTTTCATGAGTCAGGTAAACCGCGACGAATGAAGTGAAGTGAAGTGAATCATATTTTTTATTTTTTCTAGAGATTGACATAGTGAAACCCATTATCTCATTTAAACCAGTGAGGCTGGCACTAGGAGCCGGTGGGTAAGGTGTCTTGCCCAAGGACACAACAAGGATGGCTGAAGCAGCTATCGAACCTCAGATTGTTAGCACGGCCGCTCTACCAACTGAGCCACGGTGCCACGCCAGGATCGACTGACAATTGTTTACATGAGGAATGACTTACATGACCAACCAATCACACTTTTTACATTTACTGATTGACATTTTGACTGACCAGCGCTTACGAGTGTTACAGTTTTAAGGTGAAGGCATAGGTTCAAAGTGTAGCTGCAGTTCATGACAACTTTTCCTTCCTTCCTGAGGAGTTCACATTTTAAATGTTAACCATCCTCATTAAAGTTGCATGCTTTTTCTCCCTCTCTGATCGTCCCTGTAGTTCTGCACTTGTTCTAGGTTATCATAAGCAGAAAAAAGAGCGAGATAATAATAATCTTGCAAATTCACAGTGAAACATTTCCGAGAAAACATCTAGACTGAGAGGACACACAAGCACAACAGCATCAATAATGTGTTTGCATACTCTTCTCTGGGAACTGGCTGAATTATTCATACCCATAGAAAAGTATATTTCCCTTCCTCTTTGCTCCCGTTTCTCTGCTAATGGCTCTTTTTTTTCATCTTAATTTCAGCATTCGCATTCCACACGGCATCTGTTGGTGTACAAACACGCAAAATAACGTTTGAGTGGCCAGGCATTCTTGTCCCTTCAAAAATAGAAATTTTTACTATATTATGTTTTACAAGAAAATCAAAGACAAAGTCCAAAAATTGTATTTAGGAATGTGTAATAGAATGTACTATAATTGGTCACACACCACAGCATTTCATTGTAATTCCCACTTACCACTAATGGGCATTAATGGTATAATTACTGGAGATTTATGTCATGATTGACATGCAGACTGATCAATGCTTTCCTAAAGAATGAGTCACATGACCATACTTGCCAACCTTGAGACCTCCGATTTCAGGAGGTGGAGGGGGAGGTTGGGGGCGTCGTTTAGAGGGGAGGAATATATTTACAGCTAGAATTTACCAAGTCAAGTATTCCATATATATATATATATATATATATATATATATATATATATATATAAGAAATACTTGTCTTTCAGTGAATTCTAGCTATATATATATATATATATATATATATATATATATATATATATATATATATTTATTTATTTGATTTTATATATATATATATATATATATATATATATATATATATATATATATATAAGAGAAATACTTGAATTTCAGCGTTCATTTATTTACACATATACACACACATAACACTCATCTACTCATTGTTGAGTTAAGGGTTGAATTGTCCATCCTTGTTCTATTCTCTGTCACTATTTTTCTAACCATGCTGAACACCCTCTCTGATGATGCATTCTGCTTCATCTCCTTGTGTGTGCAGTTGTGCACTGCACTCTCTAAAAGCCGTAGATGCTATTGTCACATATGCATGTCCAGTAGATGGCAGTATTGTCCTGTTTAAGAGTGTCACAACATTGCTGTTTACGGCAGACGAACTGCTTTACGGTAGACGAAAACGTGACTGCTGTTGTTGTGTGTTGTTGCCGCGCTGGGAGGACGTTAATGAAACTGCCTAACAATAAACCCACATAAGGAGCCAAGAACTCGCCCTCAATCATTCTACAGTTATAACGTGATTGGGCAGGCACGCTGTTTATATTGTGGGAAAGCGGACGTGAAAACAGGCTGTCGACACGTCACTCAGGTCCGCATGGAGCTGGAGGGGGCGTGGCTTCCAGCTCCTATGTAATGACTGACATATAGACTGCCAATTGCTTTCAGTGATAATGAGTCACATGACTCAAAATAATAATTAGCAACATGTCTACTGAACAATGCTTGCATGAGAAACAAGTCACATGACTGACCAATGAAGGATGATTCCTATAACAAGTGACCTGTAGACCGACCAATTATTTCCCAAGGAATGAGTCACATGAACAACATGTAGACTGACTATTAAATATTAGATGACAACATGTGTCCAAACTTTTGGCTTACACCATAACCTCACAGGGTTTTTTATGCATTGCGTAAGTATTTTGTATTTATGATTATATATTTCTGGATAATATGCACCCTGGTGACTGTGAGGACTTCAGGTAAGAGCCAACCTGTTGCTGGGTTGCATATGGCGTCACATTCGGGTTTTTTTGCAGCTTAATTCACATGATGGTCAACCAGTTTGAGCGGAGCATTGAAAAAAGTGAGAGTGAATGTAGAGTTTGAGCAGAAAATGCTGTATTGCTGTTCTGTTCTTGGGTGTTCCAGTCGTTCAAATAGAGAGATAGGGAAAAGCTTTCCTAGCATCCATAAAGGTAATAAAGTCAGGGAAAAAACGAATGTGCGGAGAAGGAAATTCCTCTTAAAAATATCACTTTCATCATCTTGTGGAATACAGTCGGACCATGCTTGTGTCTGAAACGATCACTTTGTAAAATGTTTGTTTGAACATTTGATTTGTCTGAGAAACGTACTGTGATGCATTCGAGTTTATTCTCTACTATACTAGTAGTGTTTGAGAGCAGAACTAAACGTGAAGAAATGACAAGAGATCAAATTATTTTGTGCTCTTTTGTAATTGCTATGCCTAAATATAACTACGAAGACCTGCTTGTGCAAACAAACTAACGTCACGTTGAATCCTGGTTATAAATATTGTGATTGTTGGTCGAATCCGCCTTATTCTCGTTGTCCATTTTCATAACGGAAACTAAAAGCTTAGTTGTTGTTGTGCAGGAATGCCAAGTACTTTATTCAACACGAATGACCACATTATAGCGTCTTTGGTGATATTTGTTAGCATCAAAAAAATATCTTTAATAGTATTAGTAAACTAGATTAATAAATCTCTCGTAGGCTCAACAGCATATACTGAACCTTGATATTGCTAGCAAACATTGCTGAACAACAGGGACATCTATAGCTAAATAATGAGACAAAATATGAACTTTCCACCATAAAAACAAATTGTAGATGAGACTAATATTTGTAGCAGGAATCAACTGCAAATAAATGTATATTTCCTATTAGTGTCAGAATCACAGCAGCATTGCACTCATTATGTCAATCAAATACGTTACTTAGCAATGCACGAATAAGTCCAACTTTGTCTTTCATCGATTAATGCTCAATTTGTGGAGCCCTCCAAATGTGTCTCCAATCTGTTCATGTGAGGTGAGGTCGTAGCGAGCAGTAACGTCTTGGTGATGATGAATGGTTTAAATCTTTCAAAAAATATTTCTCTCAAGAGTGTATGAATCCATTCCATCCCATTTTAAATGTTTTTTCATGATCACGCGTATATTTGCCTTTAAAACTTTAAAATATGCCCAAATTTGCACTGAATTAGGTAATTCAACAGTAGTCTCAAGAACATCGCCTGAAACCCAGAAGTGCCTCAAGGCCACGTGATGGCAACCTAGCAATTGGACATTTTTGAGGGGGGATCTTTTATACTAAACTGAACAAAAATATAATCACAACCATTTTGTTTTTGTTCCCATTTTACATGAGTTGAACTTAAATATGTAAAACTTTTACTATATACACAAAAGACCTATTCGTCTCAAATATTGGACACAAATCTGTCTCAATCTGTGTCAATGAGCATTTTTTCTTAGCCAAGATAATCCATCCCACCACACAGGTGTGGCATATCAAGATGCTGATTAAACAGCATGATGATTGCACAGGTGTGTCTTAGGCTGCCCACCATAAAAGTCCACTCTAAATTGTGCAGTTTTATTACACAGCACAATGCCACAGATGTCGCAAGTTTTGAGGGAGCGTGCAGTTGGCATGCTGACTGCAAGAATGTCCACCAGAGCTGTTGCCTGTGAATTGAAGGCTAATTTCGCTACCATAAAGCATTTCAGAGAATTTGGCAGTACATCCAACCGGCCTCCCAACGGCAGACCATGTGTAACCACACCAACCTTGGACCTCTACATTCAGCAGATGCACCTCCATGATCGTCAGAGACCAGCCACCCAGACAGCTAATGCAACAACAGTCCCAGGGAAGCTCATCTGCATGCTTCTTGTCCTCATCGGGGTATCGACCTGACAGCAGTTTGTTGTCATAACCGACTTGAGTGTGCAAATGTTCACATTCGATGGGGTCTGGCACAATAGTAAGGGGTCCCCTTCAAGGATTAATCCCGGTTTTTACTGTTCAGACGAGATGGCAGACAGTGTGTGTGGCGTCGTGTGGGAGAGCGGTTTGCTGATGTCAATGTTGGGAATCGAGGGGACGATGGTGGGGGTGGTGTTATGGTATGGGAAGGCATATGTTATGGACAACGAACGCAAGTGCATTTTATTGATGGCATTTTGAATGCACAGAGATACCGTGACGAGATCCTGAGGCCTATTGTTGTGCCATTCACCCGAGACCATCACCTCATGTTGCAGCATGACAATGCACGGCCCCATGTTGCAATGATCTGTACACCTTTCCCGGAAGCTGAAAACATCCCTGTTTTTGCATGGACAGCATACTCACCAGACATGTCACCCATTGAGCATGTTTAGGATGCAGTGGATCGGTGTGTACGACTGCGTGGACCCCCAATAAAGCAAAACTGCACAATTCAGAATGCCTTTTTATTGTGGGCAGCCTCAGGCACATCTGTGCTATAATCATGCTATTGATATGCCACACATGTGAGGTGGGATGGATTAATTTAGCAAAGAAGGGCTCACTAACACAGATTTAGACAGATTTGTGAATATTTGAGAGAATAGGTCTTTTGTGTTTTTTGTTCTCAATTGTTGATGACTGATGATAACAACCAAACCTAACCCCACACCCCCCATCCCTCCACACCCCAAATTGTAAATAATGTAAATAATTCAATGTATACACCCTGATGATTATCTTGTGTGATGACTGTATTATGATGATAGTATATATGATAGTATATACTTTATCTGTATCATGAATCAATTTAAGTGGACCCCGACTTAAACAAGTTGAAAAACGTATTCGGGTGTTACCATTTAGTGGTCAATTGTATGGAATATGTACTTCACTGTGTAACCTACTAATAAAAGTCTCAATCAATCAATCAATCAACAGTTAAAGTTTTAGAACTTCAAGTTTACCTCATGAAAAATAGGAGCAAAAACAAAAGAGTTGCCTTTATATTTTTGTTCAGTATATATTTGCTGCTAGAAACCATCTACTTGTAATATGTTAGTAGTTGTTTCAGTATTAGGAGTCAGTGGTAGCAGTATGATTAAAATTAAAGCTATTTTCAGTTGCAAAGACAGAGGCTAATGAGTGTATTAGCTTCTAACTGTCAGCGGGAATAATATGCAGCCTTTTCAAGCCTTGCATAAATGTCTGCCAAAATGTAAAAAAAAAAAAAAAATGTGTGTTGTACTTTGCAGGTTTGAAATAAATACTTCAATTAAATTCAAAATGATCGCTTGTCATAATGCTGATAATAGATGTATCTACCCTCGTCTCATACAGTTATAATTATTGTTATGCTCATAGACTGACTGTGGGAGTTCACATTTTAATCTCTTCGCTTTTATAAACACAGCTTGGCTAATCATGACATGCTAATCATGACATGCTAATAATCTCAAATTGAGTCACCAATCGTGCCAATGCATTCTTTGGATTTCCATATATTAGCTTTTTTTCCTCTAGGCTTCTGCAGCTGCTGCTTTTTCTCTCACCAAGAAGTTACAAACAAACAAGATCAAACTGAGACTTAAATCCCCCTCGAATGAGACAAAGCAGTTTTTTAATTATTTCATGCACCGCCTCTGTAAAGACCTAAAGCCCCGAAGAGTTGCTCGCGATTGAATATATGAAAATTGTATTGGACAGAAGACGTTTTCAAATGATTAAATGACCTGAAAACAAAGCTTTTTTTCTTTCAAATCCTCCATGAAGCTCCACCTTTAGAGATAATAAGAGGATTTTGTATAAAATTGGGAGAAAATAGCTCATAATGGCAAGGAACATAAACTACTTACAACACTTTCATTCAAATAGCCTTTCAAAATCAACAGACCTTGTTTTTTGATTTAAAACGGCCCCTCGACAACCCCGAAAAAAAAACCTTGATAGATCGAACAAAAAAACCCACAATAGATTGCACAATAACCCCTCAATGGATCGAACAATAACCCCTAACTAGATAAAACAATAACCCTTTGATAAATAAATCGAAAAATTACCCCTCAATAGATCAAACAATAACCTCTTGATGGGTTGTACTTGTACTTGTATAGCGCTTTTCTACCTTCAAGGTACTCAAAGCGCTTTGACACTACTTCCACATTTACCCATTCACACACACATTCACACATTGATGGAGGGAGCTGCCATGCAAAGCGCTAACCAGCACCCATCAGGAGCAAGGGTGAAGTGTCTTGCTCAGGACACAACGGACATGACGAGGTTGGTACTAGGTGGGAATTGAACCAGGGACACTCGGGTCGCGCACGACCATTCTTCCACTGCGCCACGCCGTCAATAGATAAAAAAGAAAAAACTCCTCGCTAGATTGAACAATAACTTCAAAATAGATTGAACCCTAACTCCTTGAAAGATTGAACAATATCCCCGAGATAGACTGAACAAAAACAACTTGATCAAACGAACAATAACCCCTCAATAGATTCTAACAATAACCCCTAGAACAATCGAACAATAAGCCTGTGATAAATGGAACAATAACCTCTCGACAGATCAAACAATAATCTTTCGGTTGATCTAACAATCCATAGATAGATTGACAATAACGTCTCAATAAATCGAACAAAAAAAAAAACCTTGATAGATACAACAATAACTCCTATATAGATCGAACAATAACCTTTTATAAAATAACTAATAACCACTCGATAGATTGAACAATAACCCCTCAATAGACCGAACAATACCAACAGATCAAAAAAGAACTCCTAGATAGATCGAACAATAACTTTTCGATGGATGGAAGAATATCAAAAAAAAACCTTTGACAGATAAAACGATAGATCAAAAAATAACCCCTTGACAATCAAACAATAACCCCTATAAAGTTTGACCGATAACCCCTCTTGATAGATCGATCATTTCCCAAAGCATTTGCACCTTGCGGAAAAAGAACATTGTGTCAAACCTGATGTAATTTACAAGACTGGCTTATTCCATTGGATTACCTCTAAATATCAATCGTCTTTTGGCTTTGATATGAAACAACAATTTTCAAATCTGGCAAATTTTGACCTGAGCTACAACGGCCATCTTATCTCATCAACAAAATGAATAGAGTTGTTGCTTTTGGATAAAAAAAAATTTTAAATCTCGGTGGTTCGGAAAAAGGAGGTTTTAAATAAATATAACTGGTTGAGTTGTGTTGCACTTTGTGTTGTCTTATTAAAAACCAACAGGGTTCTTGTTTGATGAGTGGCATTTTCACTCACTTAATTACTTGGTCTTTAAATAAATGAAATGCTTGGATACGAAACAACCAAAACAAGGAAATTTGAAGAAATGTGTCGAACAACATTAAAAAAATCAATAGGGTTCTTGAGTCACATGTGCAGGTTACTCATGTCTGACCTAAAATTTGGAACTAAAGAATATTAAACCAGAGGCTTCAACAAGGGGTCAATGGAGGTACTGCACGGGGGACTGAAATTTTTGGTTGATTAGACTTTTTAAAAATATGTTTCATACCCCCTCCTAACTTGTTCAAACATTTAATTATCTTTAAATTCAAACAACCAATGATCTAACACACTGTAGTGAACAGATAAGACATATTTTCAGGCAAGATATACAAGCTATATGATTAGAAGGTCCCCGCTCCATCAACAAGTTGCCTCTATATTGAAACTATTATCACATATGTCTGATTTATGACACCAAAAGACTTCCAAAGTTTGCAAACAAATAGATCTGTTGACTCAATTGTTGGCTGTTCATTTACGATTTCGAATGCATAAAAAAAGCCAAACGTTTGTGTTCTTGTCTTACATAAGGGTTGTGAATGATAAACAGCACATCTCATTCCAATTTTTGCATATTTCCAGTATGACTGATCTGAAAACATTGTCAGAGTGCAGACGCGTCACTGCTGTGATGTCAATCTCCGAAAATAGCCGAAAGTATTTAGAGCGCAATATTCAAAATGGCTGACTGAATTTGTGGCATTTTGTGATTTTTAAACAGTGTTTTCACATACTTTGCGGATTGTAAATACAATTTGATACGGTTTAATGGATACAAAAAAACTAATTGTTTTTCAACTCTAATGGTACTTTAAAAAGGCATATTTTCTATGAGTTTTGACCTCCCGCCTACATGCAAGCCTACATTAGGTAAGCCTTTGTTCTTAAAACAGCCTTTGGAAGACAAACTAGTGTGGAGATTGCTTTTAAAACCCCGGTTACAGCTTTTGTGGAGTGAATTGAAATTTGTGGCTAGTGTCATAAGCAATGTGCGACATGATTTCATGTTTTTAAACACAATTCAACAACAGAAAATGTTATTAACTTCCAGATATTAGTTTCACTTCATGCAGTGTTTCGTGTGTGCGTCTGCCTTATAACATGCATAGGCAATTAAAAAATAATGTGTGATGTTTCCTTAGCTCTGTGTTAAGTGTGCACTGATTTTAAAGATGTATGTGCATGTCATTTCGCATCTAATATATCATTACATTGATGAACAGAGGCGTGGAAATGCACACTCAAGTCAGCTGTGACATAGCTTTGTTCAGGCTTTTGATTGGCCAAAATGTTTTGTGATTTTTCCGCCCTAAAATGTCTGAATTTGAGCTTTTCAGAAAGCTGCAGCAAAAGTTGCAATGTTGTGAGGCTTTTTCCCAATAACATTGAATCAACTTGTGATTTTATAAATGTTGTTGTCTTTAACATATTTTCATACCATAGGGTTCACCGGATTATAAGGCGCACTGCCTCTGTTCAGACCTATATTCATACAAAAGGCGCATTAAAAGGGTCATTTGATTTTTTTTCTTTCTTTTAAAACACTTTCTTGGGGTCTGCATAACGTGTAATGGTGTTTATTTGGTCAAAATGTTGCATAGATTATGTTTTACTGACCTTCTTCAAGCCACTTTCAGACCGTCTCTTAAGGATGCGCCTTTTTGTTGGCGGTCTTATTTACGTGGCTCCACTCCAATAGCATCTTCTCCCCGTCATTTTTGTTGTACAGGTAGTTTTTAGCGCTTCCGTAGCCAGTCTAGTGGCAGATATAAGTTAAAACTGTACGCTACTTTGTATTAGAAATGGCAACAGCGGAGGATGAATGCCCCACAACAAGAGGATAAAGAAAAAGAAGGAGTTTGTGCAGTCCACACACTACGGTGTGGACTGCAATGGCAGATGCGCGCAAACTTTCAGTATTTATGCAGATCCCAAATACACAACAGTAGTTACCAATAGGTAAGGAAAGTTGGTTTTGCATAACAGGTCAAAACTAAATGCCAGATAATGTCTCCTAATAGGTGTCATTATGGGGTCCTTATACACACACCATAATATTACACGTATGTTGAAGCACAGTACGTCTGACTACGGTAACCGTAATGCTCCGTGTTACATCAAGCGGTGCAGCTTTGTAGTTCACCAAAGTCGTACTAAAACATTTTGACAGATTTTTGAGCTCCGTGTGTAATGTTCTATATTCTCAATGAAACATCAAAAGTTCGGGCTGGCTTGCTAGCGTCATTTATTGGCGTCAACTTGCAGTCCACACATATCTCTTATCTGCGACTATCATTTACCGGTCACTTTTTTCATTACACAATGTACCAAATAAATTTGCTTTGAGGTCTGCAAGCACAACCATAATTAATCCCTACATTAGGCGCACCGCTTTATAAGGCACACAGTCGATTTTTGAGAAAATGAAAGGATTTTATGTGTGCCTTAATGTCCGAAAAATATGTTACTTTAAGTGTTTCTTCCTATCTTCAAAAATGATTGGAATACAAAATGTTTTTTAAACAAATACTGTATTGATGGTTTACTTGTTTTATACCACACATAATTAAAATAAGATTGCACTAAAAGCACATACTATGGTCATTGTCAAATTATTGTAATATTTTAATTCATTGTGACTTAAAGTTGGAGTGCTATTTCATTATGCACTGCCTGCTCTATTGTCCACAAGTTGCAGACATTCTTTGTGTATGTTTTACGCTTGAAAAGTGTTAAACACATTTACTTCTACACATTAACACTCATGACCGGTAGCCTCCGGTCATTTCCTGTGTTGTTGTTGTCATTCTTCCCTATGTTTGTGTTAAGTTCTTGTTCTTTTGATTTCTGATCCCTGTGTGTGTCTGCCTGCTGTGTTGTGACCACTTAATGAGCCCCGATCTCGGCACCTGCCATTATTTTGATTAGTGTTCCCATCTGCTATCTCTACTTATCACGCCCCCTTTTTTACCCGGTCTCGCCATTCTATCGGTGGGAGTACAATTTTCACCACTGGCGACCGTGATGTTTGTTTCATGCTATACTAATATAGCTTGTCCATGCTTACCGTTTGCTACATTCTTAGTTCCTGCTACTCAGAATGCTATGCGAAGATAGCCTTAAGCTTTAGACGATGAGAGATTATCATCACAGTTCAACATATCTGTCTGTTAAATGCTGCTTCTTTCATAGGTCAGCATTGCAAGTGAAATATGTTCTTAATTGTCTCACTAAGGATAAATAAAGGTTAAATAAATGTATGTAAATTAGGAAGTTAGGATGTTAATGTGTTGCTAAATATTATACTACGTTACCCAGAATGCTTAGTGCCGTAATCAGGCGTAGACAAGAAGGTCTGAGCTACAATTATGCCGTTTGAGCAATAAAGAGTTAATAAATTGTTAAAAACTGCTGTTCATGCTTCATCTAAACAAGAAACAAGCATGAATTTTGATTAGACAGTTGACGTGTGCGTTTGAGCACCGCTCAGAGAACAATTTGATTGGCAAAAATGACGCTAATTGGCAAAAATGTGTCGTTAAGTTGCGGGCATTGGACAGAGTGGCAAGGCTGCACATAATTGCCAGGGATTGGTTGAATTTGTATGACTGGCCACTACCGCGACATCACAAATTCCTAAAGGGACTGATGAGAGAAGGGAAATGTCTGTTTTTCCAAAATGTCCCAGGTCGTGTAGACATCACCTTCGTTCCGATAATCTTTTAAATCAATTGGGTCTTTCTGATATGGTCATTGGGGATGGCTTAAAAATTGCAACTGCTAAAGTGTCGAACAGAAGTTTGGAATCGGTAAATAATCATTTTAATGATCATCTAAGCGCAGTCCTTGGTTACAGACTTGATTTAAGACAAACTGTGGAGGACGGAGGGGGCACATTAGGCCCTTTACAGTAAAAATAAGCTGCAAGAGCGCCGAATATTAGCATGGAATCAGTGAATAGTCATTTTGATGAAGTGTTGGCATCCACTTAGCGCAGTCCTTAATTACAGAGGCCTGAGATTGACTGTGGTAGACTTTCAGCAGTTTGTAATAAAAACCGGCTGCTAGAGTGCCGAATAGACGCATGGAGTAAATGTTTCTTCTTTTTTTGTGAAGTGTTACCATCCACTTAGCACAGTCCTTGATTTAAGACAGACTGTGGTGGACAGGAGGAGCATTTTTGTCACAAAAACAGCCTGCTAAAGAGCCAAAAAAGAGCTTGAAATCAGTAAATAAGGATGTTGGTGAAGTACTAGCATCCACTTAGCGCAGTTCTTTATTTCCAGAGTCCACCTGAGACTGACTGGAGGACAGGAGTGACACGTTTAGTGCCCTACACAAAAAAGAGTCTGCTAGAGTGCCGAATAGAAGCATGGAGTCAATGAATATTTTTGTTTGTTGAAGTTTTAGTATCCACTTGGCACAGTCTTTAATTTGAGACAGACTGTGGAGAACAGGATGGGCATGTTTGTGCCTTTACATTGAAAGCACTTGGACCAGTTCTTGATTCCAGAGTCTATCTGACACAGACTGGAGGACAGGACTGACCCGTTTGGTGCCCTACAGTAAAAAGAGGGTACTAGAGTGTCAAATAGAAGCATTGAATCAGTAAATTATCATTTTGTTGAAGTGTTTATCATCCTTTTCGCACATGCAGTTATCAATTACGCAGTCCATCTGAGATTGATTGTGGTCGACAGGGGCCACAAATTTGGTCCATTGTACATAAAAAACAGGCGACTAAAGAGCCGAATAGAAGCATAGAGTCAATGGATATTTTTTTGGGGGGTTTAGTGTTAGTATCCACTTGGCGCAGTTCTTAATTACACAGTCAATTGGACATTGACTATGATGGACAGAGAGCACGCTTTTGGTCCCTTACAGTAAAAACAGGTTGCGAGAAAGCCAAATAGTAATTGATTTTTTGGGGGGTGAAGTGTTAGCATTCCTTTGGCGCAGTCCTTGATTTGAGACGGACTGTGAAGGAGAGTAGAGGCATTGTTGTCCCTTTACAGTTAAAAATAGCTTGCTAAAGAGCCGAATAAAAACTTGGAATCCGTAAATAATCAATTTTGGTGAAATTTTAGTACCCACTAAGCACAATTCTTGATTCCAGAGTCCATTAGACACAAACTGGAAGACAGGAGTGAGATATTTGGTGACCAACAGTAAAAAAAAAGGCTGCTAGAGCGCTGAATAGAAGCATTCAATCTGTGAATAATAATTTTGATGAAGTGTTAGCATCCACTTAGCACAGTTGTTGACTACAGAGATCATGGGAGATTGACTGTGGCGGACAGAGCACACGTTTGGTCCCTTGCAGTAAAAACCGGCTACTCGAGTGTCGAATAGAAGCATGGAATCAATGATTGATATTTTTGGTGAAACATTAGCGTCCACTTAGCGCAGTTCCTGATTCTAGAGTGCATCTGAGACAGACTAGAGGACGGGAGTGACACGTTTGGTGCCCTACAGTAAAAAAGAGGCTGCTACCGCAGCCAATAGAATCATGGAATCGGTGAATAATCATTTTGGTGATGTGTTAACATTCACATAACGCATGAGTCCTTGATTACAGAGTCCATCTGAGATAAACTGTGGAGGATTGGAGGGGAAGATTTGACCCTTTATCCTCAAAAGAGGGCACCAATTGAAAACAGAGGCCCTTGTAGCCATTTTCATGCAGGCAATGGAGGCATTTATGGTAATTGCAAAGCAGGGGTCAACTGTGAATGATGCAGGCTCGCTGTTAGAGATAGCGTAGCAGGTGTCCCTGCCACTTGTGCCCATCATACCTCACTCACTGCATTTTCAAATCCCTCTGGGCCACTTTATAAAAAATGTACAGTGCCCACTGGGGTAAACGGCAAGCTTTACAACGGCAGGATGTTTTGTCGACACGACGGCAGCCGTATGTCACGCTCTCCGGCAAAAGTGTCGAAGCAACACTTGTGAACTTCCGCAGCGACGCGTCATGAATATGCAAGATCACACATTCCAGATTTGCATGTTTTCTCGAAACAGGATTGGCGCACAGCTTGTACTATTGCATGTTTTTAAATATATTTATTACATTTACCACATGGCAGCACGGTGAAGAGGGGTTAGTGCGTCTGCCTCACAATACAAAGGGCCTGAGTAGCCGTGAGTTCAATTCCGGCCTCGGGATCTTTCTGTGTGGAGTTTGCATGTTCTCCCCGTGACTGCGTGGGTTCCCTCCGAGTACTCCTTCTTCTTCCCACCTCCAAAGACATGCACCTGGGGATAGGTTGATTGGCAACACTAAATTGGCTCTAGAGTGTGAATGTTGTCTGTCTATCTGTGTTGGCCCTGCGATGAGGTGGCGACTTGTCCAGGGTGTACCCCGCCTTCCGCCCGATTGTAGCTGAGATAAGCTCCAGCGCCCCCCGCGACCCCGAAGGGAATAAGCGATAGAAAATGGATGGATGGATGGGCATTTACCACACAAGTTTTGGAATATAGGCCCCATGCTGGTTAGACAACACGACCGTATAATTTTCAGAGTTGTATTTCTGCCTTTGTGAAAGTAATAATACACAGTACTGTATATACTCTATATATTGCGACTACAGTCAGTCTGTAGTAATGCATAAAACTGATTTGTTTTAAATTTCACTCCAGTGGAATTAAATTGAATTGAAAGGTTGGACAATAAAGTAACCAAAATGCATGAATTCATCTCATCCGGACCACAGGATTAATAATAGCCTGAGGTGGGAAGAGGATAAGGAGAGCATGAATACATCGTCTTGGCCGTGCTGCCCACCAGCTAAGGCTAATTTGTGCCGTCATTGTGTTAGATCACGTTTCATTGGCGCCAAGTGCAATGATTAGCTTAAGGAGTAAGTGTGTGATCACTGATATGAAAGCCCCTGAAAGCTTTTAAAACCTGCTGCAAAAAGGATAGCCCTGGATCCCAGGGTGGCAGAGGTGGCAGAAATACAGCTGGGTGAGGATAACAACAAGGATTTATTACAAGCCCTTTGTGTTTGCTGTGCATGCCTGGAAGTCATAATAAAAAAGTGATGATTGAAATTGTAAACATTCTAATAATAAATACATGTAACTATTAAGTCTGTACTTCAGGCAATAAGAAACTTGAATTTTTCTAACAAATAAAATATTGATTGACAGTGTACAAACTTACTGTGTCACTTGTCTGCATTTTTACAATTTCCTAAAAAAAGTAACATTGTAACAAATATACATTACTTTACTTTTATTTATTTATTTATTTGTATTTTACTTTTTAATTTAATTGTAGGATTACCTTGCCAGACTTTAGCATTGCATGCTTTATTCTAAAAATCATTAAAGCAAACTCTCATTAGCATACAATTTGATAAACATATTATTTTATACAAAGAAACATAAACAGTTTATATTCAATAATAATAATAATAATAATAATGGTTGTATACAACTATGATAGCACTATACACCTTTTTTTTTTTATCATATCATAAATGCATTAATTAATATACAGAATATGACAGACTTGAAAGAGTATCACAATAATAAAATCTAACACAAAAATTACAGTTACCTGAAACATAGGCCGTGCTCCAGTGATGGGATGTTAAACTACGAATGCAAGGTTGTAGACCAGTGTTTCTTAACCATAGGACCGTGACCCATTGTTGGGCCGTGAGCGCCCCCTAGAAGGCCGCCCCCAAAAATATATTTTTCTCAGCTGTGGCCCCTATTTGCCACAGAGGTACTCAGTTGTAATACACTTTTCCGTCACTTTTGGCAGTAAACACAATATTAAACAAACAGAAGACATCTGGAGCTAAAGTCATAGAGAAGTTTCTTAAGCGCAAAAAGTATGACTCAAGTGGGGAATCTGTATTTTCATTTGAGCTTTAATTTCATTGACAGTTTATTTAGGAATATATATATATATATATATACATATATATATATATATATATATATATAGTTGATTTAGAACATATATATATATATATAGTTGATTTAGAATGTATTTATTTTAGCACTATATGTGTATGTTTATTTTTTAACAGTTTGTATGAGTCCCTTCTTTTGCAGTATATTTATTTAGTATTTATTTTTGTAATCAGTTAGATCATAATGGTTAAGAACCCCTGTTATAGACGATCACAGCGAATTCCACTGCGCATATAATGACAAAGAACAATTAAGTTCCAATAATAATACTGATAATAATAATAGTGATCATTAAAATTATGTTGATAATGATATTCCGTCTATCTATTTCCTACAGCTTGTCCCTTTCGGGGCAGCGGGGGGCTGGAGCCTATCAATAATGATAATGATGATGGTGATTGTACTGTAATAATAAGAATAAGAATAAGAATACTAAGAATAATATTAACAACAAAATAATAATAATGATAATAATAATAATACTAATAATATAAAGTATTTTCTAAATTCTAAAAATATTTTCACTATAAACATTTTTTCAATATAGCAACTGTAAAATATTAAATAACACCATAATAGGGGACAATAAATACATTCAAGTGTGATCCTAAAAGAAAGGAAGGATCCGGCGTAAAGCCATAAACTCGAATTCCTGTTGTGGTGGTCCCTGTGAGGAGTGTGTAATGGCAATGACACACTGGTGTAATCCATTTAAAACACTTTGGCTCAGGCCTAAGGCGGCTTTGACTCCCACTGTAGGCTTCTTTTCTTTTTTTTCATGGCAGATATGTTTCACTGGCTGTAATTAGCCCGCCTGCCTCCAGCTAGCGAACTAGCGAGGATGTTCAAGTAAAAACACCTTTTGATAATTCCCTCCTCTTTCTCCATCCCCGACTAGACCCCTCCTGACTCCGCCGTGAGTAATGGCGCCATTGCCTGGGCAAACATTAGCTCACGCTTAACGTCCCCGAGCCCCGGTGACTTATTAAAACAGTGACTTATAATCTTCACAGAATAAATATACTGTTTTATTTAACGCAGGCAGGCCACAGGGTGACTTGGGGTCCATTTAGCTGTGGGATAGAGGCTAATTTGGCTAATTATGCCCTCAAGAGGAGCCAATTGAAACATGATTTACTCACCTATAAACTTGCAGTAACAGTCACATTGTGTGAATGGTTTACCAAACTGAGGCTGAGGGGTCCAAAAAAGGTCACAGAGTTGTTTTAATGGGTCGCTTCAAATTTATAATGCACCTTATTCATTTTAACGGCAATCCATAGAAATGCTATACATGGGCCAAAGTATTGAGACAGCAAACATGATATTAGCATGTGTAAATTCAGAGTAATTGACGGGATTGGGATCTGGGGTTTTTTTTTGCAACAAACTCTTCCCATCATGTGTTTATGGACCTTTGACTTACTTTGAGTTACTTTCATTAAAAATCAATGGACTCATCGTGTTGGCACTGAAAAAATAACCATAATTTTAAGTCAAAATTAAGTTATTGCATCAACTTCAGGGGACCTCTAATGCAAAAACTGTTGCCATTTCTAATACAAAAAAGCGTTTAGTTCTAACTTATATCTGTCAGTAGACGCGATATTGAAGCGCGAAAAACTACAACATGGCTGACTGCTAGAAGACAGTCAAAGTAGACGCACGTAAATAAGACGACCACAAAACGGCAAATGCCGAAGAAACGGTCAGAAAGTGCAAAGGAGGAATAATTTATTGTCAATCAAATACTTTTAAAGCTAGATCAAGAAAATTGTTTACGACCTTCTAATTATGTTTTTCAACATGAAATAACACCCTTTAGTTATCCTCACAATCTTTTAATCCAATATACCGTATTTTCTGGACTATAAGACGCACTTAAAATCCTTTTTTTTTCTCAAAACTTGACAGTGCGCCTTATAACCCGGTGCGCCTAATGTAAGGAATAAGTTTGGTTGAGCTTGCTCACCTCGAAGCTATTTTATTTGGTGATAAATGATAAGTGTGACCAGTAGATGGCAGTCTAACATAAGAGATAACTGTAGGCAGCACTATGATTGCAATATTTCCCAAGTAAACAACACAAATATTTTATATGTTCAATTGAAAATATAGAACATTACACACGGCGCTCAAAAATATATCAAAATGTTTTAGTACGACTTTGGTAAGCTATGAAGCCGCACCGCTTGATGGATTGTCGGCGCATCAAACATACGAGTATTATTATGGTGTGTGAATAAGGTAAGACATTATCTGGCGTTTTGTTTCGCAATATTATGCAAAAATAACTTTTCTTACCTTCTGGTACCTGCTGATCTGTATTTGGGATCTGCTAAAATTCTTGAAAAATTGCGCGCGTCCGCACCGCCGTAGTTGATGAGCTTCTTCTTTTCCTTTATCTTCTTGTTATGTGACATTCATTCTCTGCTGTTCCATCCATCCATTTTCTACCGCTTAATCCCTTCGGGGTCGCTGGAGCCTATCTCAGCTACAATCGGGCGGAAGGCGGGGTACACCCTGGACAAGTCGCCACCTCATCACAGGGCCAACACAGAAGTGTAAAGTTCTTACTTATATCTGTCAGTAAACATGAAAGCGCTAAAACATACAGGTATAATGAGTTTACATTATTCACCCAAGGAACTTTAGTCATTAGAGTTCCGGTCGGACGGTTTTTCAGGGGACACATTTCCGGTGTTGTTGTTTCTGGATGAGGAGATGCTGCTCCGTTATTGATTTCAGTAAAGTCTAAATGTCATTAAAACAGTTAGCTCCATCTTTTGACACTTCTTCCACTCCCGTCCTTGCACGCTACACCGCTACAACAAAGATGACGGGGAAAAGACGCTGCCGATGGTGAGCCACGTAAATAAGACCACCCACAAAATGGCGCATGCGGAAGCGACTGTCAGAAAGCGGCTTGAAGATGATCTGTAAAACATAATCTATGCAACATTTTGACCAAAGAACCACCATTACATTATGTTATGTAGACCACAAGGAAGTGTTTTCAATTTTTGCATCCAATTATCAGGGTTATTGGTGACAGCTTTGTTCAGTAAACTTTCAAAAACAAATAGCATTCGTGTCTATTGGTTAAAAGATTTGTGTAAAAAATATTACGTTTTTTTGCATGTTGTGTCTTTTGCTCTAAAATACGTTTTCGTGGTTTGAAGTGAAATGTGTTGAATCCGTTCCGAATGAACAGACGATGTCCGCTGGGGGTTTGGGTGCTAATAAGCCAGCTCTTTCCACGGGAACTGCGAGATATAGCAAGTGTGGAATGATATCACGTTCCCCAAGTCAACCGCTCAATCTCACCTTCCTCGCCCACTTTCACTCCGACTAGATGGATGGTCTCGCCCTCAATTTGGCGCTTCCTCCTCTCGGAGAGATTGATTGGTCCGCAGGACTCCTCTGACCTTTGATATGATCCAATAAGGGATACAGGGCTCTAACCATATTAGCCAATCAAAGAAGGGAGGAGACACATTAGGAGTGAAATGAAGGTGTTCCCTTCCCTGGAGGCGTCCCGACTGATGATCTTCTTCTGTCCATCTCCTGCCAGCCCGTATCAGATGCCCAGTGGGGAACTAAAAGATGCCAATTGCACTTTGCCGAAAGGCTCTTTGCGCCAAATTTAATTTTAACATTGATTTCCCCCCTCCTACCCATCTGGGAGAATACTAAAATCATCTCTACAGGAATTTTCCAGACTCTTTTTCCACTCGCTAGCCTGTCACCTTATTTGGCTCTTTAGTTCCTACCCACAACCCCAAAAGGGACAAGCGGTAGAAAATAAATGGATGGAGTTGCTATTATTTTGGGTATTTTCACATTCCCTTTTTATTGATTAACCATTTTTACTTTATTAAAAAAATGTTTTTATAAAAGCAAATTAAAATGTATATTATGAAAAAAAAATATGAGTTCCTTTTAGATAATAAAATCACAGTGAAGTGAATTATAATTACAGTATATGGCGCTTTTCTCAAGTGACTCAAAGCCCTTTACAACTGTAAAACCCATTATCTACATCTTTAAGCTACAGTTAAACAAGTGTGGGTGGCACTAAGAGCAGGTGGGTAAAGTATATTGTCCAAGGACATAACAGCAGTGACTAGGATGGCGGAAGCGGGTATTGAACCTGGAACAGTCAAGTTGCTGGCACGGCCGCTCTACCAACAGAACCTCGCCGCCAGCGGTACCTCAACTTGGTTTTTTGAGATAAGAGCTTTAAGTTGCAAGCAAACATTTCAGTCACAAGCATCCCCGCCATTAGTTGGCGTAACAAATAGTTACGTGAAATACACCCAAAACACCTGGTCTTACTTGATAGCTTATAGCTCGAGATTGACCTAACTTGAATAGGAAAAAAAGTGTATAATATGTGATGTATCGTATTGAAACTTAATACATGTTCTAAATAAACTTAACTTAACCTACTTTCCTTTACTAAGAATGGGAAGGAAGAAAGCGATTGTGAATTAAAGAAAGAAATCCTCAAAAACATGACAGAGCGTGTCGCCGACTTGACGAAGCAATTCCAGGGTATCACTGCTAGTCTGCACCATAATGAAGCAGATTGAGTTGATAAGGTCAGCCAAGAATGTTGAAATAATTTTGAAACAGCAATTTTCCATGAAAATATGGAAAAGCTGCTGATGGTGTGTTTGACGGGGAAGCAGCTGTAAGGAGATACCGTAGAAATCAACTCTCTCATGTAATCTCACACTGCTTTCTGAGCTCTTTTTTACTTTTATTTAATACTTTAGAGAAGCAGCTGGAATGAGATACAATAGAAATGTAATTACTGTACATTATATTAACACTGTAGTTGTTTGTACTAAAACATTAACAACAATAATATATATATATATATATATATATATATATATATATATATATATATATATATATATATATATATCCATCCATCCATCCATTTTCTACCGCTTATTCCCTTTGGGGTCGCGGGGGGCGCTGGAGCCTATCTCAGCTACAATCGGGCGGAAGGCGGGGTACACCCTGGACAAGTCGCCACCTCATCGCAGGGCCAACACAGATAGACAGACAACATTCACACTCACATCCACACACTAGGGTCAATTTAGTGTTGCCAATCAACTTATCCCCAGGTGCATGTCTTTGGAAGTGGGAGGAAGCCGGAGTACCCGGAGGGAACCCACGCAGTCACGGGGAGAACATGCAAACTCCACACAGAAAGATCCCGAGCCCGGGATTGAACCCATGACTACTCAGGACCTTCGTATTGTGAGGCAGATGTATATATCCATCCATCCATCCATTTTCTACCGCTTATTCCCTTTGGGGTCGCGGGGGGCGCTGGAGCCTATCTCAGCTACAATCGGGCGGAAGGCGGGGTACACCCTGGACAAGTCGCCACCTCATCGCAGGGCCAACACAGATAGACAGACAACATTCACACTCACATCCACACACTAGGGCCAATTTAGTGTTGCCAATCAACTTATCCCCAGGTGCATGTCTTTGGAGGTGGGAGGAAGCCGGAGTACCCGGAGGGAACCCACGCAGTCACGGGGAGAACATGCAAACTCCACACAGAAAGATCCCGAGCCCGGGATTGAACCCAAGACTACTCAGGACCTTCGTATTGTGAGGCAGATGCACTAACCCCTCTGCCACCGTGAAGCCCCAGATGTATATATATATATATATATATATATATATATATATATATATATATATATATATATATATATATATATATATATATATATATAAACATTAAATGTAAGAAACAAATCAAAGAGTACAGTAGAAAGCTTTTCTATTGTTATTTTATACTATATTTAATATCTAAAAAAAAATTGTGGAAAAAAGGTATGTAATGTTGCATGTTAAAAATATATGTATTTGTGGGGGGGGTGGGGGGGTTCAAGCACCAAATGAATTGATTTGGGGGATCGGGTGACTTTGACCACTCTACAAACATTTTCCTTTCACAAAAATATCTCAAAATTTCACAATTTATGCCAGTCTGTTTAGTATATGCAATTAAAATTTGGTACTGTTGACACAAGGACGAGCTTGTCTTTGAAGATCTTCCATTAACCTTCTAACAGGTTTTCCTGAGTGAATTCTGCTGGGACATGTCCAGTGTCCCTAAGAAGCGTTAATGTGCTCAGGAAAAGTCTCAAAAAGAAAATACGTTTGCTGGAGTATTAAAAAAAAGGCCACTTCAGCAAACTTTCGACATTGTTCCAGGAGAAAAAGAAGATTTTGACATAGTTTAGCTTCGCCTTTGTTGGAACATAAGAAGAGGAAGATGGTGTCAGGGGGTGGCAAAAAAAAAATGTGAATGAGCCCTGGATCACACGGCCTGCCATGTAACAAGACTAGAAAGAAGTATAAAGCACCTCTTCCTCCATCTTGCCGTTTCTTCGCACCGTTTGTTTGTCATCTCCCAAAACTGACATAATTGATCTTGGGAAGCCAGGGTCTTAGATAAAGACTCGGCCCAGGAAGAATGATCCCTCTGTCGGAGACCTCTTCATTGTTATTCTCCCATGATGCCAGCGCCACAGAGCCAGCAGAGCTTGGCACTTCCATGGCGTTGTTTACATGTGTGCTGACTTTCAGCTCACTGCACACACAGGATTAAGGAGAGAGATTGCAATGTTCCAAGTCGAAATACAAGCAAAAAAAGAGAACTCTTCAGCATTCCATTGCTGTCACTCAAGAATGTAATTGGTTGTCATTATAGATCAATACAGAAACAAAATGGTTTGAGACCTCTCCAGGTTTTCTCAGATTTCATGACATATTAAACATAACATTTTACAAATACAGGTAAAAAAGACAAAATTCTAATTATTTCTAAGAGGGGCCAGAACACATTTGGGGATTACATTAGAGAGTGGATGTCTATGGTATCTCCTTCCAGCTGTTTCTCCATCAACCCACCATCAGCAGCTTTTCCATATTTTCATGGATAAACGCCTGTTGTTTCGATATTACTTCAACATTCTTAACTGGCGTTATCGACTCAGTCTGCGTCAATATGTGCACACGAGCACGTTGTAGAATTACAAGAGAATTAGTAATGCGTGGATGATCATGGTCATGGTTTACATTCAAATCGAACATTTGCCTCAGGTATTTGATGAGAACAACTTTATATTGTCAATATAGACCAGTGTTTTTCAACCTTTTTTGAGCCGAGGCACATTTTTTTCATTGAAAAAATCCAGAGGCACACCACCAGCAGAAATCTTTAAGAAATTAAACTCAGTTGACAATAAAAAGTCGTTGGCGCAATTGTTGGCTATGAATTTAAACCATAACAGACCATGCATCACTATCAAAGTAGGTGTACTCTCACGACCTGTCACATCACGGCGTGACTTATTTTTAGTTTTTTGGTTGTGCTCCCGTGCATAGTGTTTTAGTTCTTGTCTTGCGCTCCTATTTTGGTGTCTTTTCCTGTTTTTTTTGGTATTTTTCTGTAGCAGTTTCATGTCTTCCTTTGAGCGCTATTCCCCGCACCTGCTTTGTTTTAGCAATCAAGAATATTTAAGTTGTTGCTATCTTTTTGTGTGTGGACATTGTTGATTGTCATGTCATGTACGGATGTACTTTGTTGACGCCGTCTCTGCTCCACACGCTGTAAGTCTTTGCTGTTGTCCAGCATTCAGTTTTTGTTTACTTTGTAGCCAGTTCAGTTTTAGTTTCATTCTGCATAGCCTTCCCTAAGCTTCAGTGCCTTTTCTTAGGGGCACTCACCATTTGTTTATTTTTGGTTTAAGCATTAGACACCTTTTTACCTGCACGCTGCCTCCCGCTATCGTCTGCATATTGTGATCACGACAAACCATGTTCCCAACATCTACAAAGCAATTAGCTACCAGCTTCCACTTACTGATATTGAGGAAAATAACACGGTTACTCTGCTGAGCTCTAGACAGCACCGACACTCAACAACGGCACATTATTTGCGGATTATAATTACTGGTTTGCAAAAAAATGTTTTTACCCAAATAGGTGAAACTACATAATCTCCCACGGCACACCAGACTGTATCTCACGGCACAGCACAGTGATTGAAAAACACTGATATAGACGACTAAGTTTCATTTTTTAACATGTTCTGCTGGTGGTGTGCCTCAGGATTATTTCAATGAAAAAAATGTGCCTCCGCTTAAAAAAAGGTTAAAAAACACTGGCCTAGTCAACTACATGCACACCTCGAGCATGATTCTGCATAATATATTTCTTTAATTTAAATAATATCATCCAAATCTTCTTCTCACCATTGTCCCTTTACACTCACTTTCTCTAGCTATAAACTAATGCTAGCGAGTAAGACCGGATGTTTTGACCGCATCTCACGGGATTCACTGTGACATTCACTACGCCAACTCATGGTGGGGAGGCTTGCAACCTGAACTTTGGCTCGCAGCCTAAATGCATAACAACAGAGACAGCTCGTATCCTAAAAACTTGTAAACTGTGGCACTCTTAGGCCAAGGCACAACTGTACATTCCAATGGACTCCATGCTGTGCTCTCCTCACTTTGGACCGCCGAGTGTGCCAAGCAATGAAATATGCATCATTTTCACTCCCTTGTCTCCTTCCTTCCACATTTTTCCATGATCTTCAGGAAGCACTGATTGGAAATGGATAGTGCGTGCACTTCCTACTTTAGCTTGCCTGTAAATATTATGTGGAGCATACGAAGTAAATTGGTTAGATGGCAATTGAGTGGTTCTAATTGATGTCTCTTGTTGGGTTAGAGTGCTAATGCCAGCCTTCATATATTGAAGGGTATTTACAAAAAAGGGCTGTGCCGTGTCTGTAATGCGGCAAACTTTTTCCCCTTCTCCAAAAAAACAGAACTCCTTTTTCTATAAAGTGTCTCTTTAAGAAACTAGCAAAGGTGAGTTTTTTGGAAGGATGCTTTAATTGGACATCCACAGCAGTGCTGCTGCTGTATCGCATATATCAAGCTAAATAGCATCGATGTCTCTGGCGGAAGGCAAACATTGTGGTAGCGCGACTTAACGAGCGTCTGATTTACGAGCACATCCGAGAAGTAAGCACCGCAGAAGGAAACAGCACAGGTCGGCAAGTTTTCATGCGACACGGGTTTTTGGGTTTTTTTGTATTTATTGAGCTTTGCGCTAAAATTTGTCAAACAGAAAAGGAAGAAAGTGCACTTCCGTATTCATTATTAAACCAATACAAGCGGAAAAACTGTCATAGCAACATCATTCGCCAGGTTTTCTTGAGTGCCTGTTCGTGTTCAGCTCCGATGTTTTCCAAGTCAAATTGTTGCTTAGCAGAGTTTGTTGCAAACAATCCTATGAAGAAAATGTGCATAGACAAGCCACACCCACTGAGCTGTTGTAATTCCAAAGTATTAGCACCCTGGACCAAGAGCAGGCAAACGTTTATTAGCAATTTCAAAATCTCTACCATGTATTAAATATAATAGCCCCACCCACACAGGTGTTTAAAAAAGGCAAATCAAAAACTAATGCTGTCTTGGACTGTGATAGAAATAGGAACGATATACACCATGAGAGTACATATATACATATACAGGTAAAAGCCAGTAAATTAGAATATTTTGAAAAACTTGATTTATTTCAGTAATTGCATTCGAAAGGTGTAACTTGTACATTATATTTATTCATTGCACACAGACTGATGCATTCAAATGTTTATTTCATTTAATTTTGATGATTTGAAGTGGCAACAAATGAAAATCCAAAATTCCGTGTGTCACAAAATTAGAATATTACTTAAGGCTAATACAAAAAAGGGATTTTTAGAAATGTTGGCCAACTGAAAAGTATGAAAATGAAAAATATGAGCATGTACAATACTCAATACTTGGTTGGAGCTCCTTTTGCCTCAATTACTGCGTTAATGCGGCGTGGCATGGAGTCGATGAGTTTCTGGCACTGCTCAGGTGTTATGAGAGCCCAGGTTGCTCTGATAGTGGCCTTCAACTCTTCTGCGTTTTTGGGTCTGGCATTCTGCATCTTCCTTTTCACAATACCCCACAGATTTTCTATGGGGCTAAGGTCAGGGGAGTTGGCGGGCCAATTTAGAACAGAAATACCATGGTCCGTAAACCAGGCACGGGTAGATTTTGCGCTGTGTGCAGGCACCAAGTCCTGTTGGAACTTGAAATCTCCATCTCCATAGAGCAGGTCAGCAGCAGGAAGCATGAAGTGCTCTAAAACTTGCTGGTAGACGGCTGCGTTGACCCTGGATCTCAGGAAACAGAGTGGACCGACACCAGCAGATGACATGGCACCCCAAACCATCACCCAACCATGCAAATTTTGCATTTCCTTTGGAAATCGAGGTCCCAGAGTCTGGAGGAAGACAGGAGAGGCACAGGATCTACGTTGCCTGAAGTCTAGTGTAAAGTTTCCACCATCAGTGATGGTTTGGGGTGCCATGTCATCTGCTGGTGTCGGTCCACTCTGTTTCCTGAGATCCAGGGTCAACGCAGCCCGGTGGTTGGAGACCACTGAGGTAAACAACCAACAGTATGTCAGAAAGCTAGCTAAAACGGTACACATATTCATAATATAGTATACATTTTAACTGACCTTTATTTTACTATTTTTGTCTTTTTTTAGGTGGCTAAAATACGCGGTGCTGCTGACCGCCGTCTAACGTTACGTGTGATATATTGACTAACGTAACCCTGCTTAAAAAAAATCACTGAACAAAAAGTATGAATAAGGTAGTGAACTGCAACAGATTCCCGTGTTTGCAATAACGTTATAACGTTAGCAGTGAGTTTACAGCCTCACTGATTTAACTACACAGCAAATAAAAGTCACGTTACTTAGCCAATAAACGTTATCTTACATTCAAAACTTACCGTTCTTTGTGCAACTTCAAATGCCGGACGAAGTTGGAAGTTGTTGCCTCTCCATCAGTAATTTTCGAACCGCATGTGTTGCATACTGCAAACCGTTTTGTGTTGACCACCTCGTAATTTTTATACCCAAACAAAATTATTTTAGGTATCATTTTTTGTTCACTGGCGTGTGGTTTGGACATGTCTTCTTCGTTGGTTGTCCTGCAATTTGATTGGATGAATGCTGTGTGATGAAAACAAAGTAGATCTAATTTGATTGGCTGTTGTACTGAGACCACACCAGCTGACACACGCAACACTGATAGACAAGTACACAATGAAAAATACGGAGCGCTCCCGAATAACTTTTTCATCTTTGGGTTTTGGGGAAAGTAGCAAGTCATGTCAAGTCATGTCAATTCAAAAGGCTCAAGTCCAAGTGAAGTCACAAGTCATTGATGTTAAAGTCTAAGTCGAGTTGCAAGTCTTTTTACATTTTGTCAAGTCGAGTCTAAAGTCATCAAATTCATGACTCGAGTCTGACTCGAGTCCAAGTCATGTGACTCGAGTCCACACCTCTGCCACACCGAGTGTGTGTGACAGTCATTAGTACTTTAACTTAACTTTAACTTTACACATACAAACTGTAGCACACAAAAAAGTACATTTAATTAAAAAATGGTATTATTGTCTTACCATTACTTATAAATGAAGTCCATGCGCCGCTCCTTCTGAACAAAAGCATCAATGACTTGTTTATAGAAGTCTTCCTTATCTTTCTTCAGTTTTAGAAGTCTCTCTGTCTCGATGGAGATCTTCCTTTAATTATTACCTCCTGCTTCGATTGAAAGTCCAGTTTAGAAAACTGTTTTATTTTAGATATGTAATCCTCCATGTTAAAAGTCCAGGCGAGAGGAAAAAATAAACGATCGCTAACTGTTGCTGCTTGTTGTCACTTCTTCTGCAGTCGAGTAGTCGCAAAAATGATCCCTGGGATCATTAGCGCCCTCTGCCACCATGAGGCTGGATTACTGCGAGTCTCAGCCAGTGCGTCTTCGCAGCCGTTTTATGATTGCTCAGCACAAGAAATACGTTACACACATACAGTTGTTGACAAAATACACTGTACATTATATGCCTCAGCTAACTAAACTATGGAAATGTAGAATATAATTCATATAGCAATACGGTCTCACTGCACAGCAGGCCAGCAGTTAGCCGAGTCATTGCGCAATCCATGGTGAGGCTCAACTGTCTGCTGATCCCCGCAAGTCTCTTCTCAGTATTTGAACGGCAAATGTGAAAATTCAGCGATTTTGAATACAAATAATCTAAAACTGGTGAAGTTAAATTGAAAATAACTTTATAGTATAATCACTGGATACATATAACAATTTAATTAATTTTTTTTTCTTTTTAAATTTTTTTTCTTTCCATGATGGCGCCTCCACTGACTGCACATCACTGCATTTATATATACACATATATATATATATACACACACACACACACACACACACACACACACACACACACACACACACACACACACACACACACACACACACACAGCTTGTGAGAGTGCATCCATCAATGTCAGACGTACTACTCTGTATTAAATATGAATAACATATTAGGGGACTCAACAGGAAAGAGTTTGTAACTACTCTGTATTCAATATAAAATGCGTAATAACCCTGATATCCTAAAGTTAGGTGAAAATCAAATTTGGTACTTTTTTAGGTACAGTCCGAATTTTGTCTGTACTACAGAGTACAAATTTCCGTGCATGTGATGTCATACCTGGTTAGCACCAGCTAAAGCACTTTGTGGGCAAACAGGAATATTTGTAGCACACTGCCCCAAGTTTATGTAGCCATTTATAGTGCCAACAAAGCAAGTGTGTCTGATAGAAAGGCACTAGCTCATTTTACATGGCGATTTCAACACCTCCAAATTTAATAATCAAAACCACGTGCACGTCACAATCAAACAGCTGGTGTGTAATCAAGGCAATGCTTACAGTACAAACGCTTTGTGGGGCTCAACAAATTAGATTAAGAAGTGTTAGAAAACGTGTTAGAACATCTGAATAGCAAAGCAATCATTATCAGCTCAGTGTTAAATATTGAATAAAAAATGTGAGTTTATCATTAAAGAAATTAACATGACCACATAAACACAAACAAAAGTACCATAAATTGATACAGTTTGGTACTGATACTCATTCTACGGTACCAGCAATTGGTACAATTGGACTAAATCTGTTCAAATATAAAAGGTACCCATCCATATAGGTGTCAAACGTTAGCTCAAATGCTATGAGGAGGTGCTAAATTTAGAGGCTCGAAGAAACGTTGGCAGCCCAACATTGGCGAGCCCTCCAAGAGTGTTAAGAAGTGGTTAAATAAATTAAAAAAACATCATGGGAGAGGAGAAGAGGACAGCAGGAGGGTTTTCTTCTTCTTCTTCTTCATGCCTGGCAAGCGCAGGCATGTTCTTTGGGAATGGATCAACATTTCCTGAAAAAAAACCACTCCCAATGCCAGGTGTATCTAATTATCTGACAGTGCATCCTCATTATGAAGCGGCCCATGAGAGTCACAGGCTTGGCTCTGAGAGTCTTGGACCGCCATCAAGGTGCTCCTGACACTGAGATAATGGAGCTGCTTTACCAAAGACCAAAATAGTGAACATGCAGCCTACAATACTGTTGGAAATAAAGGGTAGAAACTTTTCTGTTATAATGACTGCATTATGTCACACAAGATCAGAGAAAATCTTGCACGACGTCAGTAAATTCTGTGAGATTAGCAAATTAGGTTATTACTGTAGAAATTGGGTTTTTGTGTGTCATTGTCGCATAGAACACCCATAACCATACAACCAAAAAGGGAACTTATTGCAATGCACGAAAGACATTACAGGTATAACGGTCATGGCTACTCAGTACAATACGGTGGAAATACAGTATGTCAATAATAGGAATGATGATAACAATTATGAAACTAATAATAATATAAGTACAAAACAGTTAGGGCCTGGTCTACTAAAGGTTTGCATGTGTTAAAACACATGCAAACTTGATAGCACACGCAAAGCTGATCTACTAAGCTGGGGCACAGGGGACTGTGTCTATTAAATGAGCAAAATAGAGAGCACAATCCATTTCGTTTGTCTGTCTTCATGAATATGCAGAATAGATACGGATTTTCAGAACGGCCACAATTATAGGAGGAGATGCATTTATAATCATTTAGCGTTAGCAATGTGATTAATCAACAATAAAACTGTCCTGCAGCTGCCGTTTTGCCTCTTTATTTAGCACGTTTGAAATTAAAGTGCACGCTGGCACAGTTATGCACACATGGCTGTGAGAAAGGAGTTGATCAGTGCAATATGACATATTGAGAGAAAACATATTCCGTCTGTGCACGTGTCAACACATTTAGACTGTCAGAAATAAAAATATTAGACATATGGTCTATCCAGCAATAACATGTATTATTGTATAGCTGCTGGATGACTTAAGGGGCTGATTAAAACAAATAAATGTATTTTGTTTAGGTGTCTGCATGAGTTTTTTTACATTATTTAATTCATTTTTTCTTATAATACATATTTTATTATTATTACATCGTATATCCAATGTTGAAAAACTTCTTGTAATATGCATTTTCTTGCTGCTGGCTCATTCCAGACGCCCCATCACGACACCGCATTGCCTTCCACGGCGCGCCTTCAGCATGCTAAAAAATCTGTAGGTTCTGTTGTCCAGACCCCGCCTCAATATAGCCCAGAAAAGATGGTTCATGTTATATTTGTGTGCTACATGTCAACAACATGACGAAATGCCACAGGTTGGACTATATAATGTCACAAATGTGGAGGAAAATCCGAGTGTTTCCATGGTGACAGCCGGTATACATGTCTCATGCACCACTTTTGCACTTGTTATCAATCGTACTTGCAGTCTTAGTAGATCACACCCAAGTTCATAGTTTGTACACGCTATTAGGTGTATGGTATTTGGATCTTAGTTGATCAGGCCCTTAGTCTTGAGTGAAGCAACTACTCTCTCATGTTTGCAAATGTGTCCATGTTGTATTGTTATGTACACACTGGTTAACTTCCTTTTGCTCTTGTATTTCAGTTATAAGCAGTACACGTTTTTGTCTTAGCTGATCAGTACAAATGAAAGGAATAGAGTGCAGCGCTCAAGGCCGCCTTAATGCAAGGGCTTACCTGGGCTGAAGCCCAGGGGCCCCACCCTATCAGGAGCCCCCGATTTTGACTGCGGAATGAAATGGTTTGTAGTTGTCAATCACACACAGCTCAGCCATGTCTAGCAATTGTGTTCTCTCTCTCTCTTTCGGCTGCGTTGTTTTTTTCTACTGCTCCGAGCAGGGCTCGAACCCACAACGCCCGCGTGAAAGACCAGTGTACCACTACTGAGCTAAAACACAGGCAGTCTCCCAGAGGGAGAATACACAATCTGTATTTATGAGCAAAACTATTTGCAAAATGAATTATATTTATTGCATTGCTGCTGTTCTGCTGAGAAAATTAATGCTTTGTCTTTCTTCAAACTGTGTTTTTTCAGGTGAGCGGCGAGGTTATTGACCCCCCCATCCCATTAGGTTTCCTACGCTACGTTTTTGACCAAAAAAATTCAGCTGCAAATCAACCCTGCATTTGGACAAAGAAAATCTCTAGATTTAAATAAGGTGAGAAATATTATAGGATTTAAAAAAAAAAATTTTTTTAAATGAACTTGTTCAAAGATAGCGTTCCTGTGATTCTTCCCTCCATCCCTCATTCATCGTCGTGTTGAATCTGGGTCGTCCACTAAAGCACAACACTTTAATGCAAACTTCTTGTGTGGGAGGGAGAAAGGTACCAATAGAATAGATACAGTACGATACCAAAAATGGGTGGAGCTAGCTGTCAACCATGTTGATTAACATGTTGCAATGATGTCATTCAAGCTGGGTAACTTGCACATACGATCCCTTCTTTCTGCCTACTCAAAATCATGTGTATGCCTTTTATTCACTGTTATTTATTTAGATTGTATGTACTGTGTCTTAAAAAATTATGTTCTCTCAATTGCTAACTATACTTATTTAAATAAAAAAAACTATTGAATACTAAATAATTTTGAGTTGCATTAAAATGTATACAATATTATTACTCATTGTATACGTTTACACAAAAGGGAAGGGAGGCGTGGGACCACCAGACTCCTCGGCGTTCATTACCATCTCCTAATGTCAAGTATTGCTGGTGCTACGTGCAGCCTCAGTCCTTCAACTTTGCCTGCACCACACACACTTTCCACTTCATTATCTCAGCTCCCATTCTCTTAGCTCCTTCCGTCCCAACACCACCACCCTTCTGAGGCTGCAAATCACACCTAATTGGCTCTAAAAGGCACCAAAGAAAGCGTCAAACCTTACACTTTTCTCAACACATTTAATTTTATAAGACATTTGCCGTCGTTGATGATTCCTTAGAAAAAAGTTGCATAGAACGTGTGGTGGAAAAAAGCGTAAATGATGAGAAATCTGCTAAATACTTTGGGTGAATGAAGAAATGTGTGCACAGTGCATCCTTAACCAGCCATAATTAACTTATTTTTACACTTGTTATGACTCTTAAAAGCAGCACACATGTCAAGGTCTTGGCTGCTCAGTACAATATGGTGGAAATAAGTCAATTAATAGTAAAAGTAGTATTTTTTTAAGTGGAACAGAATGCTGTTATGTGAAGCAACTCACCTCCAAAAGCCATTTGCTTTACTGCTTAACTTCTTTTTACACTTGCATGCAAATTAATACAGTTAATAAATGTATCACGGTCGCGGCAGTTTGAGGGTGGAATAGAATAATTAACTGTCCACTATTTCCAACAGGAACACCATGTTTTTTTATTTGGCTTTTGTTGGAGAAAGCTGCTGAATATGTGAGTGTAGTGAATGCAGGAATGTGTGCACAGTACATCCTTAACTTTGCACAATAGAACGGGGTGGGGGGGGGGAAAGTGCTCACTTACTGTTTAAATCGGTGGATGAATGCAAAAGCACCTGGTAACTGCATGAAGAAGATATGTAGAAATAAGGAAGGCAATTATCAAAAATGGATAAATGTGAATGTCCAAACTTGCTTACCAGGACTTGGCGGTTTAATTCCTAAGGAAATTCCAGAGGAGTCCTCTTTTTGTTCCTTTCCAAAGTCAGAAAACAGCAATGCGTGTCTTAGTCCCAGAAAAAAAAAACAGGCTGGAAGAGAGCAAAATTCCTTTAGACTCCCTCCTCTTTGGGAGAAAAAAAAAGTCCCTTTACAACATCTGATGGGGACGAGATGGACACTGATGCTACCTGCTCTCTGTGGCAGTGTCCGGATAAGCGCGCCAAGAAGACTTGCGGCAGAGTGGAGAGGGGGAGAGAAAAAAACGCTTTTCCCGAGGAAATGCAGTCGCTGTCAGGTTTACACCAGCACGCACGCTCTCTCATACACACACACACACACACACACACACACACACTGTGCATGGAAAGGAAGCGAGCAAGAGACAGAGCGAGACAGAGGGAAGAGATAAGGATGCTGAGATCAGAGCTGCACTTTCCATTCCCACCGCATGGGGGCCGATGACAGAATGAGGTGTTCAAAAGCATATTTTACAATTATTATGTATTGTTAATTAATGTTTTGAATACAAACAAATATATCTTTGAATTATTACCATTTCATTATTATATGTATTTATCTTGAAATGTGAAAATAATTATACTTTTAAATGACTGCATTATGTCTTCTAGGTAGCATTGGAACCAACGAATTGTTCTGGTGACCGACTGCAAAAACACTTGAAAAAATATCCTCTAAAGTGGTGGCAGGCTCTTCTACTGATGAGCTGGTCATGGTATGTTATGGTATGGTATGATTTGAGTTTATTTTGAACATTCATACAATAACAATATGATGCATCACAATTTCCAGTGTCTCTTTTCAACATGTTTGAAAAGGAGTAGGAAGAAGCAGATCCTATTTAATCCTACCCCTTTTCCATTACGTAGCAATTGCTAACACGTTTGTTGACTTCCTGTTCTCAATATATTCGCAATATACTCCATAAAAAATACAATTCAAAAATAAATCAATGAACAATAATTAGTCAAGTAAAATGTATTTTATATAGTGAGATAAATACGATTATCAATAAGTTCCGAATGTTTATCATAGTTATTTTTGTACTTTGTAAACACTGAGTTTGAACAGTTTCTTAAATGGGGTCATATTAGCACACCGTTTGATTTCTTCACTTAATCCATTCCATAATTGAATTCCACATACAGATAGACTGGAAGTTTTAAGTGTTGTATGCGCATACAAATGTTTTGAAATACATTTTTCTTTAAGGTTATATATTTCTCCTCTTTTTTTTCAAACCCATGAGGAAGAAGCTTGTTCCTTGTTTTGGTGCTCATAAACAGACACCAGGTACATATATTAATGTTAGGATGTTGTATAAAAGGTTGACCTTGACCGTGTTAGCTGGATGATACTTACAATACTTACTTACAATACTTACAAACAGCAGTGGGAATGGTGGAGAAAATACGTCAATAAACAGACAGGCAACACATTGGACACGGTAGCGTAATTAGCAGCGCTATGTTAGCAGTGTCAATCGTGGTTAGCCATTGATATGTGACCACAATACAGCAGGTTAGGCATGGAATTTAGATGTGGACTTCCAAAACGCAGCAGCAACTACTACTGGAGGGGAAGTCTTACCGCACAGCTCTCTTGTTGCTAGGCGGATTTCTGCTCAATGATGCCATATGAACCAATGAGATTGACTGATTGATTGAGACTTTTATTAGTAGATTGCACAGTACAGTACATATTCTGTACAATTGACCACTAAATGGTAACACCCGAATAAGTTTTTCAACTTGTTTTAGTCGGGGTCCACGTTAATCAATTCATGGTAAATAGACATATTTCCCAATGGAATCACTGCTCTGCATTAAATATAAAATGTCAGGCGTAAATTATGAATCTTGGTGTTTGTCACATTTTACAGTTGTTACACTGCATTTATGAATTATTTTGTTAGGTTTTTTTCCAAGAAACTATGCCACCCTTCACATTAAATTAACCTAACATGACTATAATTATTGTCCTGGAGGTTGGATTAGGAGCTATAAATGATGTGAAAAATAATAGTTTTAATAGATTTAACTCAAGATATAATCATCATTATTGACCATGGCATTTTTAAGGTGTCACATGTGACATTTTTACTAGTAGTAGTAGTAGTAGAGGGTGTATTAATATACTACAAAATGATGTTAATGAATAACATAAGTAGAACTCATCACTTCCTGGAACGTTTAGAGTACTTAAACAGAAGCTATGCAAATAGGTGTAAAGCTTAAAAAAACACAAAACATGTTGCAATCCTTATCTTTAATGGGAGAGGTGAAAACAACCCCGAGAAAGAAAAAACCTCACAAACAAGAAAGTCGTCTCAACCATCGTACCCGTTTTTAACACTTAGATTATAATCTGTGGGGTCAAACATGACCTTCAAAATGATTTTTCAAAAATCTTTAAAAAATGAAAAGTTGTAATATATATTCATATTCCATGTCAGAATTAGAATCAGAATCAGCTTTATTGTCATTACGCAAGGTAACGAGATTGAGGCCATTCCATACAGTGCGATGTGTGCATGCTAGAAAAACAATGTGCAAATATATAAAAATTTAAAAAATGTAGAAGTGCAATGAATATGGTGTGAAATGAATATATACATGAAAAAACAAAACAAAAACAGGGTGGTTGGTGGAATGGGTTATTGCACCGAAGAGAAGGCAGTTATGAGGGACAATGGGGCAGTCCGTTCAGGATGGTTATGGCCCTGGGGAAGAAGCTGTTCTTTAGCCTGTTTGTTTTGGTTTTAATGCACCTGTAGCGCTTCCCAGAGGGCAGCAGGTGGAACAGGTCAGAGCCAGGGTGGGTGCTGTCTTTGATGATGGCACTGGCTCTGTTGAGGCAGCGGGAGGTGTAGATGTCCGTCAGAGAGGGGAGAGGGCGGCCGATGATCTTCTGAGCCGTCTTGACCACTCTTTGCAGCCTCTCCCTGTCTGCTGCAGTGCAGCTGCCGTACCATACCGTAATACAGTAGGTCAGCAGGCTCTCGATGGACGAGCGGTAGAAGGTCAGCAGCAGGTCAGGCTTCAGGTTGTACTTCCCGAGGACTCTAAGGAAGTGTAGCCGCTGCTGAGCCTTCTTGATGATTGATGTGGTGTTGACTGTCCAGGAGAAGTCATTAGTGATGTGGACTCCAAGGTACCTGAAGGTGTGGACCCTCTCTACACGCTCGCCGTTGATGTAGAGGGGGGCAGGGTCGGTGCTGCTCCTCCTGAAGTCGACGATGATCTCTCTGGTCTTGCTGGTGTTGAGAGCGAGGTTGTTCTCCGAAGACCAGGCCGTCAGCTTCAGGACCTCCTCTCTGTAGGCAGCCTCGTCACCCCTGGAGATGAGCCCGACCACTGTGGTATCGTCGGCAAACTTGACGGTAAGGTTGTCGCTGTGGGCCGGACTGCAGTCATGGGTGTAAAGGCAGTAGAGGAGGGGGCTCAGCACACAGCCCTGTGGGGAGCCGATGCTCAGCGTGCGGGAGGATGAGAGGTGCGTTAGGAAGTCCCTTATCCAGGCGTTTGTGAGAGGGGGGAGGCCAAGAGTGTCCAGTTTATTGCAGAGTCTGTCCGGGATTATTGTATTGAAGGCAGAGCTATAGTCCACAGAGAGCATCCGGACGTAGCTCTGCTGCTGCTCCAGGTGGTTCAGAGCAGAGTGGAAAGCAACAGCGATGGCGTCCTCTGTGGACCTGTTCGCCCGGTATGCGAACTGGTGGGGGTCGAAGTCTGGAGGGATATGGTCCTTGATGTGCTGGAGAACAAGTCGCTCGAAGCACTTCATGATTACCGGAGTGAGGGCCACTGGTCGGTAATCATTCAGGCTGGTGATGGGAGACTTCTTCGGCACCGGGATTATTGTAGATGACTTCAGGCAGGATGGGATGACTGCCTGAGCCAGGGAGAGGTTGAAGATCCTGGTGAGGGGGGGAGCGAGCTGGTGGGCGCACGTCCTGAGCACCTTTCCAGGTACTCCGTCTGGTCCGGTAGCCTTCCTGGGGTTCACAGCCAGGAGCACTCGTCTGACACTGTGCTCCTGTACAGTGAGTGGAGTGGCGCCGGAGCCCGGTGGGGGCGGGGGCAGGGCTGGAGCAGATGAGTGTCGCTGGGGGGTTTTGAAACAGGCAAAGAAACAGTTAAGCTCCTCTGCCAGTGTCGCACTCTGATCCGCAGTTGTCATATTGCAGCCTCTGAAGTTCGTGATGTCATGAATGCCCCGCCACACCTCCCGTGAGTTTTTGCTGGACAGATGGGACTCTATGCACCTCCTGTGGTCCGCCTTTGCTTTTTTAATCCCTCTCTTCAGGTCGGCTCTAGCAACACTGTACAGTGCCCTGTCCCCTGACCTGAAGGCTGCGTCGCGGGCCCTGAGGAGTGTGCGGACCTGGCTGGTCATCCAGGGTTTCTTGTTGGGGTAAACCCGGATGTTTTTTTCCACAGTCACATTCCCGATGCAGAACTTTATGTAGTCCAGCACCGTTCCTGTGGCTGTCTCCAGCTCCTGTTGTTGGAAGAGGTCCCAGTCTGTGTGTTGGAAGCAGTCCTGAAGTTGGGGAGTGCATCGTCAGGCCAGGTCATAACAGTCTTTGTGATAGGCCTGGCCTGGCGTCTGATGGGGGTGTAGGTAGGAGAGAGCAGGAGGGAAAGATGGTCTGACTGTCCAAGCTGGGGGAGGGGTGTAGCTCTGTACGCGTGCTTTATGTTGGTATACACGTGGTCCAGGGTGTTCTTGCCCCTTGTAGAACACTTCACGTGCTGGTAGAACTTAGGGAGTACAGTCTTCAGATTGGCCTTATTAAAATCCCCTGCTATGATATGAACACCGTCGGGGTGGGCCCGCTGCTGTTCGTTGACGGTGTTCAGCAGAAGAGAGAGCGCTGTGTTTACTTGTATACCTTATACAACATCATTAGGCAATCAGAATATTTTTTTCTTCATTAATTTTTAAAAATTGCAGTTTTTGTATCATTACCCCACTCTTCTACAAGTGTGGTCAAAAAAGACCCCAAGCAGTCCCTGTAGAATCTTTCATGAGTCTTTAATTCTTAACAACTCTGACTGTCTCACTTGCACATCTGATGTCATTGGCCATCAAACTAGCAGGGGAGTTACATGACTAGTTTAGTGGCCAGGTTGGCAGGAGAGTCACATGACTAGTTGTGTTTTATTACCATATTGGCAGAAGAGAAACGTGACTGGTGTTTGGTGGCCATGTTGGCAGGAGAGTCACATGACTAGTTGTGTTTGGTGGCCATGTTGGCAGGGGAGTTTTGTGACTAAATGTGCTTGACAGGGGAGTCGCATGATCAGTTGTATTTGATTACCATGTTGGTAGAAGAGAATTGTAACTAGTGTTTGGCGGCCATGTTGGCAGGAGTTGCATGACTAGTTGTGTTTTATGGCCAGGTTGACAGAGGAGTCACTTGACTAGTGGTGTTTGGTGGCCATGTTGGCAGGGGAGTGACATGACTAGTTGTGTTTGATGGCCATGTTGATAGGGGTGTCACCTGACTAGTTGTGTTTGGTTGCCATGTTGGCAGGGGAGTGACTAGTGACTAGTTTTGTTGGCAGGGGAGTTATGTGACTGGATGTGGTTGACAGGGGAGTCGCATGACTAGTTGTATTTGATTACCATGTTGGTAGAAGAGAATTGTAACTAGTGTTTGGTGGCCATGTTGGCAGGAGTTGCATGACTAGTTGTGTTTGGTGGCCATGTTGACAGAGGAGTCACTTACTAGTTGTGTTTGGTGGCCATCTTGGCAGGAGTCGCATGACAAGTTGTGTTTTGTGACCAGGTTGGCAGAGGAGTCACCTGACTAGTTGTGTTTGGTGGCCATGTTGGCAGGGGAGTGACATGACTAGTTGTGTTTGATGGCCATGTTGACAGGCATGTCACCTGACTAGTTTTGTTTGGTGGCCATGTTGGCAGGGGAGCCACATGACTAGTTGTGTTTTATTACCATGTTGGCAGAAGATAAACGTGACTACCGTATTTTTCGGACTATAAGTCGCAGTTTTTTTTCATAGTTTGGCCGACTTATACTCAGGAGCGACTTATGTGTGAAATCATTAACACATTGCCGTAAAATATAAAATAATATTATTTAGCTCATTCACGTAAGAGACTAGACGTATAAGATTTCATGGGATTTAGCGATTAGGAGTGACAGATTGTTTGGTAAACGTATAGCATGTTCTATATGTTATAGTTATTTGAATGACTCTTACCATGATATGTTACGTTAACATACCAGGCACGTTCTCAGTTGGTTATTTATGCGTCATATAGCGTACACTTATTCAGCCTGTTGTTCACTATTCTTTATTTATTTTAAATTGCCTTTCAAATGTCTATTCTTGGTGTTGGGTTTTATCAAATAAATTTCCCCAAGAAATGTGACTTATACTCCAGTGCGACTTATATATGTTTTTTTCCTTCTTTATTATGCATTTTCGGCCGGTGCGACTTATACTCCGGAGCGACTTATACTCCGAAAAATACGGTAGTTGTGTTTGGTGGCCATTTTAGCAGGAGAATCACATGACTAGTTGTGTTTTATTACCATGTTGGCAGAAGATAAACGTCACTAGTTGTGTTTGGTGGCCATTTTGGCAAGACAGTCACATCATGTTGGCAGGAGAAACAGCAGATAAAATTAATGACCCATGTTAGCTTCCAATGTTCAGAGTTAACTACATATTTGACTCACACAAATATTTAAAGATACAACTCAAAACGTATAGGTTAAATAAAACTAACACGTATAAAGCACCTGCCATGGTTTTTACATCTATAAAGTCAGCCGTAAGGATGTAAAAAGTTCCAGATTTTACTGTATTTGGAATTACCTCATTGGCTTTCTGTCGTCCTACTGTCTTTAGTGGATCAGATATTTTCCCTTGCTGTTGTCAAGACTGCTGACTTCAGATGTGTAAGTGGGACAGTATTGACTGTCAAAATTGCATCAGAATTGAGTGTTGACATGAGATGTAAATGTGAAACAGCCAGAGATGCTAAAAATTAAAGGTTCATAGAAGATTCCATAGCGACTGTTTGGGGTCAATTTTGAAAACTGAAAAACAAATACAGAAATGTATTAAAATAAATAAATAAATAAAAAATGCAAATGACCTCATGTCACAAACATGTTTAATGAGGATTAGCTGGAATGTGAAAATTTTACAACTCTCCGTTTTAAAGATTTTGAAGAATAACAACCAATGGCCTGATGGCGGCGCCCTGATGGCAGCGGCTTGCAGACGCTCTTGGAAGTGTAGAGCGATTTGGCAAAAATACCCGTCAATTCTGTCTATTTCATGGCTGGCTCACAGCGTGGACACTTCGTGATCAGATACGACCGACAGACGATTCTGGATGTGGATAGATCGGGCCGTTATAGGCTGAAAGATGCGGGTACTTTCGACCTCCTCGCTAGCATGGGGATTCTTCGCTGGCTACATCCAGCGGCCTCCAAAGCAGCGGAGTTAAGTACCAGCGTGGACCGTCAACGGAAGACACGTAAGCGGTGTGAGCGGAAGCAGAAGCGGGGATGCCGAGCGGGGCTAACAACAAAGCGAAAGGCTAATCCTCAAAGAAGCGCTAGTCCGGGTGAGAAGTTAGTTAAAATAGAACTAGCCAGCGCCAGGCTGGATAATACCTGCACACATAGCAACTATTTTAGAACAATACACAACTCAAAAAAAAAATTTTCTGTGTCAGAAGTAGACATGCACTCTACTGAGGTGGCAAGTTATGATGCGTTCGGTTTATCACAACATCAAGCAAACAATCGGAAAATTCCCGTCATATCAATTCCTAGATATGGTCGTAATTATTTAAATTGCACTACACATAATAAACACAACATTATTAATATTGCTACTACGGATAATTTCAACAAAAACTCCTCAAAACAGCCCACTACCTATAATATGGGCTTCTTAAACATAAGATCATTATCTTCCAAAACGTTATTAGTTAATGAGGTCATTAGAGACAATAATCTTGACGTTATTGGTCTCGCCGAGACCTGGCTCAAACCAGATGATTTCTTTGCGCTGGGTGAGGCGTCTCCTCCTGGCTATGCGGGAGCGCATATTGCCCGTCCCATTAAAAGGGGTGGGGGAGTTGCACTCATCCACAATAAAAACTTTAATCTTACCCCGAACCTAAATAATAAATATAACTCGTTTGAGATGCTTACTATGAGGTTTGTCACACCGCTGCCTCTCCACCTGGCTGTTATCTACCGCCCCCCAGGACCCAATTCGGACTTCATCAGTGAATTTTCAGAGTTCGTTGCTGATTTAGTGACGCACGCCGACAATATAATCATAATGGGGGACTTTAATATCCATATGAATACCCCATCGGACCCTCAGTGCATGGCGCTCCAGACTATAATTGATAGCTGTGGTCTTACACAAATAATAAATGAACCTACGCATCGCAACGGAAATACGATAGATCTAGTGCTGGTCAGGGGTGTCACCACCTCCAAAGTTACGATACTCCCGTATACTAAAGTAATGTCCGATCATTACCTTATAAAATTCGAAGTTCTGACTCATTGTCAACAAACTAATAATAATAACTACTATAGCAGCCGCAACATTAATGCTGCCACAACGATGACTCTTGCTGGCCTACTGCCTTCGGTAATGGCACCATTCCCAAACTATGTCGGCTCTATTGATAACCTCACTAACAACTTTAACGACGCCCTGCGCGACACCATTGATAGTATAGCACCGCTAAAGCTTAAAAGAGCCCCTAAAAGGCGCACCCCATGGTTTACAGAAGAAACTAGAGCCCATAAATTATCATGTAGAAAGCTGGAACGCAAATGGCGCGCTACTAAACTTGAGGTTTTCCATCAAGCATGGAGTGATAGTTTAACAACTTATAAACACATGCTTACCCTAGCTAAAGCTAAATATTACTCAAATCTCATCCACCTCAACAAAAATGATCCGAAATTTTTGTTTAGTACAGTAGCATCGCTAACCCAACAAGGGACTCCTCCCAGTAGCTCCACCCACTCAGCAGATGATTTTATGAATTTCTTTAATAAGAAAATTGAACTCATTAGAAAGGAGATTAAAGACAATGCATCGCAGCTACAACTGGGTTCTATTAACACAGATACGACTGTATCTACGAAGGATACCGCCCTCCAAAATAGTTTCTCTCTCTTTGATGAAATAACATTAGAGGAATTGTTAAGATGTGTCAATGGGACAAAACAAACAACATGTTTACTTGACCCATTTCCTGGGAAACTTATTAAGGAGCTTTTTGTATTATTAGGTCCATCAGTGCTAAATATTATAAACTTATCACTCTCCTCTGGCACTGTTCCACTAGCATTCAAAAAAGCGGTTATTCATCCTTTGCTCAAAAGACCTAACCTCGATCCTGACCTCATGGTAAACTACCGGCCGGTGTCCCACCTTCCGTTTATCTCGAAAATCCTCGAAAAAATTGTCGCACAGCAGCTAAATGAACACTTGGTGTCTAACAATCTCTGTGAACCTTTTCAATCCGGTTTCAGGGCAAATCACTCTACGGAGACAGCCCTCGCAAAAATGACTAATGATCTACTGCTAACGATGGATTCTGATGCGTCATCTATGTTGCTGCTTCTTGATCTTAGCGCTGCTTTCGATACCGTCGATCATAATATTTTATTAGAGCGTATCAAAACACGTATTGGTATGTCAGACTTAGCCTTGTCGTGGTTTAACTCCTATCTTACTGACAGGATGCAATGCGTCTCCCATAACAATGTGACCTCGGACTATGTTAAGGTAACGTGCGGAGTCCCCCAAGGTTCGGTTCTTGGCCCTGCACTCTTTAGTATTTACATGCTGCCGCTAGGCGACATCATACGCAAATACGGTGTTAGCTTTCATTGCTATGCTGATGACACCCAACTCTACATGCCCCTAAAGCTGACCAACACGCCGGATTGTAGTCAGCTGGAGGCGTGTCTTAATGAAATTAAACAATGGATGTCCGCTAACTTCTTGCAACTCAACACTAAGAAAACGGAAATGCTGATTATCGGTCCTGCTAAACACCGACATTTATTTGATAATACCACCTTAACATTTGACAACCAAACAATTACACAAAGCGACTCAGTAAAGAATCTGGGTATTATCTTCGACCCAACTCTCTCCTTTGAGTCACACATTAAGAGTGTTACTAAAACGGCCTTCTTTCATCTCCGTAATATCGCTAAAATTCGTTCCATTTTGTCCACTAGCGACGCTGAGATCATTATTCATGCGTTTGTTACGTCTCGTCTCGATTACTGTAACGTATTATTTTCGGGTCTCCCTATGTCTAGCATTAAAAGATTACAGTTGGTACAAAATGCGGCTGCTAGACTTTTGACAAGAACAAGAAAGTTTGATCATATTACGCCTATACTGGCTCACCTGCACTGGCTTCCTGTGCACTTAAGATGCGACTTTAAGGTTTTACTACTTACGTATAAAATACTACACGGTCTAGCTCCAGCCTATCTTACCGATTGTATTGTATCATATGTCCCGGCAAGAAATCTGCGTTCAAAGAACTCCGGCTTATTAGTGATTCCCAGAGCCCAAACAAAGTCTGCGGGCTGTAGAGCGTTTTCTATTCGGGCTCCAGCACTATGGAATGCCCTCCCGGTAACAATTAGAGATGCTACCTCAGTAGAAACATTTAAGTCCCATCTCAAAACTCATTTGTATACTCTAGCCTTTGAATAGCCCCCCTTTTTTTTAGACCAGTTGATCTGCCGTTTCTTTTCTTTTCTCCTCTGCTCCCCCCTATCCCTTGTGGAGGGGAAGACACACAGATCCGGTGGCCATGGATGGGGTGCTGGCTGTCCGGGGTCGGGACCCGGGGTGGACCGCTCGCCTGTATATTGGTTGGGAACATCTCTGCGCTGCTGACCCGTCTCCGCTCGGGATGGTTTCCTGCTGACCCCACTGTGGACTGGACTCTTACTGTTATGCTGGATCCACTATGGACTGGACTCTCACAATATTATGTTAGACCCACTCGACATCCATTGCATTCGGTCTCCCTAGAGGGGGGGGGTTACCCACATATGCGGTCCTCTCCAAGGTTTCTCATAGTCATTCACATCGACGTCCCACTGGGGTGAGTTTTTCCTTGCCCTTATGTGGGCTATACCGAGGATGTCGTTGTGGCTTGTGCAGCCCTTTGAGACACTTGTGATTTAGGGCTATATAAATAAACATTGATTGATTGATTGATTGATTGAAGTTTATTGCAAAACGCATTGATTTTTATTGGGGTTTTGACCCCACTCCTGGAAGAGTGTAGATATTGGTATGTTGCGCATCGAATGGTTAATAATAACAATAATGGATTAGCTTGATATAGCGCTTTTCTAGACACTCAAATCGCTTTACAGAGAGAACTGAAAACCAATCATTCATTCACTCCACAATCACACATAAATGGTAGTAAGCTACATTTGTAGCCACAGCTGCCTCAGTCTACACTGACGGAAGCGTGGCTGCCAACTTGCGCCTACGTTCAAACGTTCATTCACATTCATACACCAGTGTGAGCGGCAGTGTGGATAAAGGCATGTAAATAATAAATGTGGGGGAAATAATACATTTTTAAATGCATCCAAATATAGACATGGACGATTATTAAATCGGATTAGTAATCGTCAATAACCAATATTCGATTTATTTATTGTAAAAATAAAAGTAATGCAGACAGTTCTAAAATTTGGCTGACTACAGCGAGGCACCTCACCGAGTGATCGGACCAGCTGCTTCATTTTAGGGCTCTTATGTTCCAGTTTTGCACACATTTCCATTCATTTAAAAATATATAATGGGAACTGTTTCTTATTACAAATGCACTGTTTTTTAAAGTTGCAAGTGATAAACACTTATTTAACGAAATGAAAAAAATCCACCTCTAGTAAATAAAGTATACAAATGAACTGTTGAAGTGTCTGATGGTACTATTATATACGGTAATAATTTTTGGACCGGGGTGTAAAAAAGAATAAGTTTTGATTTATACTACTGTACTTCTTTTTGAAACATTTGTTATTTCTTATCTCTCACGACTCTGTCTTGCTACTCAATTCGTTTCTCTCTCACTACAAAACTGGTTGAAACAGACAGCCCCCCCATAAAGCCTGCGTTCTGTCAGAGGTTTCTTCCCACTGGGGAGTTTTTCCTTACCTGCGTTGCCAAGCTTGCTCATGTGGGATTCAGCCGGTTCTTTCTATCTTTGTTTTTTTTTTTGTTTTGTTTTGTTTTTTCCTCGAAAGATTATGGCAGAGAAGTGGGTCCAGACATGCTTTGATCCTTCACACTCCTTATTGCCTTATTGACGTTGATCATGTTAGTGATCTACTACGACTCAGTGGCCTTATGGTTAGAGTGTCCGCCCTGAGATCGGTAGGTTGTGAGTTCAAACCCCGGCCGAGTCATACCAAAGACTATAAAAATGGGACCCATTACCTCCCTGCTTGGCACTCAGCATTAAGGGTTGGAATTGGGGGTTAAATCACCAAATGATTCCTGGGCGCGGCCACCGCTGCTGCTCACTGCTCCCCTGTGGGGATGGGTCAAATGCAGAGGATAATTTCACCGCACCTAGTGTGCGTGACAATCATTGGCACTTTAACTTTAGATAAAATGTATGCTTGTGAAGTTTTAATATGTTCCAAAAGAAATTGAAATGGTCAGCCTAAAAATAGAAACATTTCCACACAAGACATAATATATTCTACTCTACATAAAGAGCAGCGCTGAAAATGGACTGCTGTCCTCCTGAAAAGAGTCCAAAGCCCACAAATCTTGGCAGTAGAGCTGAAGACGATGGATGGAGCACGACTGTGTCAGGGTATGCGTCGGCCATGCTCGCCATGAGGGAGACACCATGGATGGTGTTCATCAGCTCATTACCCTGCAGGGACTAAGTTGACAGCTGTCTTTGCAAGCTCAGCGGTGGCCCCCACGAAAATAAGCGAGATTATGGTTATAATTGGAGCGTTTTGCAACATTACCATAATGGTCAAGTGCTTGGCTTGGCTTGGCCTGACCTGGCTCTGCTTGGCCAGCAACATTAAGGCAGCATGGCTTGTTGCACGTTTCCTCACCCTGTGTGAGCTCTTGGCTGCTTGTACAGGTTTAAGGTATCGGTTTGGAAATGTGTTTTGCAAACAGGAGTCCTCTTCTGTTTTAAGGACGTAGGCTACTGCAAAAACACTGGTCATAGATCATCTATATAACCAGTGTTTTAAGGACCAACTGTTAGTCTGAGATCCTTTGCTGTATATCACAGGAGCTCTCTATTGTTCTTGAGGACTTACTGGCAAAACACCAGTCAAAGATCCTTTATGTGACAGGAGTAGGCTACTATTTTTAAGGGCCAACTGCTAGTAAGAGCTCCTCTGCGTGACAAGAACGCCCTGCTGTTTTTAAGGACCTTCTGTAAAAATGCTAGGCAAAGACCCTCTATACAACAGAAGCGGTTTTTAAGACCATCTATGTAACAATTTACTAAGGAACCCTTTCTAAACTTTAGGTTTTATCTTTAACTCTATTTTGTTTCCCCACTCGCTTTTTGCAGTGAGTCACAAAAATCTCCTTATCTCAATGTAAAAGCAAACCGGAGACCAAACTCTGCAGTGAACACTTTCTCTTTCTCCCACTCAAGTTTTATTTATATTGCACTTGGCAGACATCCAGTGATAGCTTTTTGGCCAGCCGATAATGTAGCATTATATAAGATAGACCATCATTAAGTCTATTAATGCTGCTATAATTCCTATTATAACATTTGGACCTACAGAGCATTTACAAAAAGGTACAAGACCAAGTAAATTTGCGGAACATTGGAAAATCAATACGAAGGTAGGGTGAAAAAGAGCATTACTGAAGTGAACACTTTCATAAAATACATCCTAGATTTTGTGTTTTACCCTTAAAAACAGCTTAGACCACAAAATGTGATTAATTCGGATTTGTGGTATGATTTGGAAAGGGAAAGTTCTACTATTTCAGGTCTTTATTTTATTTTTATTTTTTTACATACTTAATTGTTGTCTTGGGCAAAATGAAGTTAAGCGAGCAGCTGTAAAAACCGAAAAAGGATCAAATGCAGTACTTTTGTTACATTCTTATTTTAGCATTGTTTGTTTGAATCCAGGATGCAGAGCAAGGAAAGGTGACGTACAGGCAAAAAAAATCTGTTTGGAAAACACAGGTAGTGCAAAACAAATCGAGTGTAGCATAGAAGTGCACAGAAGGCAACGGTACTAAGCAAAATGATCCGGCACCAGAAAAGGGAACCAGGTGAAACTAAATAGGCCAGATTAACAAATGGAAAACAGGTGTGCTGGCAGGAAACAGAGCATGAAGTGAAACTGCAGCAAAAGAAGGACCCCAACAGGAATTAGAACCAAAATAAGAGCACCAGGACATGAAAAAGTAAAAAGTACAGAAAAATTGCGAAAAAGATCAAAACTATCATGTACGATCATTGCAACTATTTTCTTTTGGAAATATGTACAGTATCTAATGTATGTACTATTGTGTGAATGTGAGTGTTGTCTGTATCTGTGTTGGCCCTGCGATGAAGTGGCGACTTGTCCAGGGTGTACCCCGCTTTCTGCCCAAATGCAGCTGGGATAGGCTCCAGCATCCCCGCGGCCCCGAGAGGGACAAGCGGTAGAAAATGGATGGATGGCGATAGATAAGCCATGGCAAGTCGTTCTCCGTTGAAAATAAACCACGATGGAACTTTTGATAAAACTGAGGTTATTAGTCAGTATTGCAGCGACGGACTTTCTTACCATTGCCGCACATCAAGTTTAAAATAGAATACCAAAACGAAACATGAACTTAAGGATAGCGTCGTTTACATGAATGCTACCCAAATAGAGTTGTCAAACGTCTCTTGAAAAACTAAATCGTCCATTTATTTAGAAACAAAAGTACACGGTCCGTATTGAGCTGTCAAGGGACGCACGTTGTCCAGAATTTTTATTAACTAAGTGGCCAACAGAGACGATTATTCTGTTTTCATGTTCCCGGGTTGGTGCGCCCTGTAAAGTTAGAGGAAAAGGGTAAATGGTGACGTCACACGCCGGTTTTGACAGCAGTTTCGCCACAGTCGCCACCACGCGCGGAGCAGCCATCTTGTCAGTGCAGCAGATAACTAAAGTGTATAAAAGTTCAAATACAAGTGTTCTGTTGTCTATGGTTGCAATAAGCGCAATATTTATGTGAGCGTGTTTGTCTTGTTACTGAGTTCAATTGGTCTGAGGTGCAGCACACGTCGTCATTCAATACGGATATTAAACATCCAGTTTGCATCTTTCGGTAGGAGATGAGAGGTATGTGGCTTCATACTATTTTGTCATTTATTCCACTTTAATGAGCTGAGTGTGTGTGATGCTTTTATTTAATGACAAATTACACAACGTAGCATAGAGACAATAATCTCACAGACATCTCCTTCATAAATAAAGCACAATTGAAATGTTGCCAGTCATATTAGTGAAACAAATATATCACCCCTCTTTTTGTCACAGTAGTTTTAATAGTGATGAAAGTTGGAGACCTGCTGCACACTGAATGTATTCTGTTTTAAGTTAAGCAGGACAGACTCCTGTTAACGAAATATGTTTATTTTTATTATGTTAAGTTAAGCAGGAAGTATTTGTATTTAAGCCAAAAAAAAAGTGCACTTAATTCTTACTATACTTACTGTCACCAAGTTTTGAGCAAATCAATGACTTGCAGTTTAGTAAAACATTTAGAAAACGTTCCTGCGTGACATTCTGACTACAAAATTGTATTTGTATCCACATAAGGGTATTTTCTTAAGCAAATTGTATCCATGCACACAAATAATAACCTGTAATTAATCATGATTAATCACGAGTGTGATTAATCTGATTAAAAAATTAATCACTTAACAGTAAAAAGTAAAAAGTTACTTCCTGCATTGAACTTGCTGTGCTTGACAGGTCACATTGACATACAACCACATCAATAGTAGTCGGTTGCCATGTTACATCAAACACATCAGCAACGGCGGCGTAACGTACAAGTGAAAATAATTAATTAGGTTACACGTTACTAGTCAAAGTAACGACATTAGTAACGCCGTTATTATGTAACGCCAATTTTTCTAACACTAGTAACCTGTAACGAAAATGTTTTATTTCTATACCAAGTACTATGCTGCAAGAATTAGTCTGAATCAAGAATCAATCTTGAATTGGATTGTCACCTAAATAATCAAAATGTAATCTTTAGTTGTAAGATTCTCATCCCCAGTATGTAATATAATTTGCATCATTATTATTTTTATTGCATGCATATACTTATGTACATTAGTGTTCGTAACTTAGACATTTTTTAAAATATGGATTTTTTTTTTTATTGTTAATATTTGATGGTAGTCTGTACCAATTTTTATAATAATGTCAATGTGAAAACGTGTCATTATTTGTGTTAGTAGCACTGAATGATTGTGGTTGTAGTTTTATACCAGTTTGTCTTCTCTTTTATCTTTGAATAATGTTTTTGCAATACAGTAAAAACAGAGGAGTGCTCCTGTCATACAGATTATTTAATTAGTATTGATTGCACTAGGCTATAAACTTCAGAGCAGTGCGGTCGTATAGAGGATCTTTATATTGTTTTTACGTAAAGAAACCACCCCATATAATGATAAGTAGTTGTTTCAGTAAAGATGGTGGAGTAAATAGAGTAGGAGGGTTGTGATGCAAGCTATCTTTAGAGTGGAGCGCTAACCTTTCTCAGACCTTGCCTCAAGCCTAAAATGAGAGGAGAACCTGAGAACTTACAAGGGCTGGCATGCTGGAAACAACAAAAATCCCTCAAACACAGTATTGTTGTTTTCCAGTCAGAAACAATTACACTGGACTCAAGTAGACCATGTCCTCAGAGATCTTTCTGGACAGAAATCCTGAAGCTTGATGGAGTCTGCCTGCAGGGGAGGACTGCCTATAAACTTGAAATCTCATATAGTCTTGTAATGAGGTGGATTTGTAATACCAACACACTCACATATGCATCAAACGCTCTGATCATTAAAAAAAAAGAAAAACACATGAATGGATTTAAGAGAGGAGAAATGCATACTAAAAATGATTTTTTTTCCACTTTGGGATTAATTATGAACTAATCAAATGGGATTTTTTTTAAATCAGTCTTTCGGTATGTATGCAGACTCAGATTTCAGGCAAGAGATGCAGCAACAATTCTGTATTTAGAAAGAGAGAAAACTAAATCTATAGGTCGTCAAAGTACAAGACCAGATTGATTTTCAACAAACAACAAAGCCTGTTTAGTCGACAGTCGGCTAATTTGCTGAGTCGATAGCGGCCATGTTGTCCTTTAGGGTGCACTTGATATTGTTTGGAAACCTTGATACACATATTGACACACAAAGTCCTTTAGTCGGTCCAACATGGAACAAGGAAGCAAAAGTGTTTAGTCTCAAAACCCATTAAATTAAATATATGTATGAGGAATGTTTAACGTTTAATTCCGGAGACCAACAAAGTTAGTTCAGTAAGCTGAGTTAACTAAACCAAAATAAAATACAAACCCCGTTTCCATATGAGTTGGGAAATTGTGTTATATGTAAATATAAACTGAATACAATGATTTGCAAATCCTTTTCAACCCATATTCAATTGAATGCACTACAAAGACAAGATTTTTGATGTTCAAACTCATAAACTTTATTTTTTTTTTGCAAATAATAATTAACTTAGAATTTCATGGCTGCAACACGTGCCAAAATAGTTGGGAAAGGGCATGTTCACCACTGTGTTACATGACCTTTTCTTTTAACAACACTCAAACGATTGGGAACTGAGGAAACTAAATGTTGAAGCTTTGAAAGTGGAATTCTTTCCCATTCTTGTTTTATGTAGAGCTTCAGTCGTTCAACAGTCCGGGGTCTCCGCTGTCGTATTTTACGCTTCATAATGCGCCACACATTTTCGATGGGAGACAGGTCTGAACTGGAGGCGGACCAGGAAAGTACCCGCACTCTTTTTTTACGTGCTGAATGTGGCTTGGCATTGTGTTGCTGAAATAAGCAGGTGCGTCCATGAAAAAGACGGCGCATAGATGGCAGCATATGTTGTTCCAAAACCTGTATGTACCTTTCAGCATTAATGGTGCCTTCACAGATGTGTAAGTTACCCATGCCTTGGGCACTAATGCACCCCCATACCATCACAGATGCTGGCTTTTGAACTTTGCGTCGATAACAGTCTGGATGGTTCGCTTCCCCTTTGGTCCGGATGACACGATGTCGAATATTTCCAAAACCAATTTGAAATGTGGACTCGTCAGACCACAGAACACTTTTCCACTTAGCATCAGTCCATCTTAGATGATCTCGGGCCCAGAGAAGCCGGCGGCGTTTCTGGATGTTGTTGATAAATGGCTTTTGTTTTGCATAGTAGAGCTTTAACTTGCACTTACAGATGTAGCGACCAACTGTATTTAGTGACAGTGGTTTTCTGAAGTGTTCCTGAGCCCTTGTGGCGATATCCTTTAGAGATTGATGTCGGTTTTTGATACAGTGCCGTCTGAGGGATCGAAGGTCACGGTCATTCAATGTTGGTTTCCGGCCATGCCGCTTACGTGGAGTGATTTCTCCAGATTCTCTGAACCTTTTGATGATATTATGGACCGTAGATGTTGAAATCCCTAAATTTCTTGCAATTGCACTTTGAGAAACGTTGTTCTTAAACTGTTTGACTATTTGCTCACGCAGTTGTGGACAAAGGGGTGTACCTCGCCCCATCCTTTCTTGTGAAAGACTGAGCATTTTTTGGGAAGCTGTTTTTATACCCAATCATGGCACCCACCTGTTCCCAATTAGCCTGCACACCTGTGGGATGTTCCAAATAAGTGTTTGATGAGCATTCCTCAACTTTATCAGTATTTATTGCCACCTTTCCCAACTTCTTTGTCACGTGTTGCTGGCATCAAATTCTAAAGTTAATGATTATTTGCACACGAAAAAATGTTTATCAGTTTGAACATCAAATGTTGCCTTTGTAGCATATTCAACTGAATATGCGTTAAAATGATTTGCAAATCATTGTATTCCGTTTGTATTTACATCTAACACAATTTCCCAACTCATATGGAAACGGGGTTTGTACATATAAATACAAATTTAACCATAAGAATGTTAAAAGTTGACAAAATCATGACAATCTATTAAGTCAATGTGTTTGTTGATGCAACCAAATTAAATCAAGAAAAAACATGACCGAGAAAACTAGGAGACAAGTCAGTAAATTATATCAAATAGAGGTTTTTACCATTATTATTAGCAGTATGTCTTCTAGCGTGGTTCCTATAAAAGTGTTAAACATGCCGTAGTTGAAACCCTGGTTAAAAAAACCAAAACAGTCTGGACCATTTTGTGGTAGGCCTATTTCCAGGCTGCCTGTCCCCTCAAAGATCTTGGAGAAGATTGTTTTTTCCCCGTAAAACATTTTTCTCGTTTAATGAGCGTACATTTTAAAAGCTCCAAAGCACTGACTAAGCATTGTTAATGTTTTAATGAAATTCTCTAGGCAAGTGATTCGATTGATCCTGTAATTCTGGCTGTGCTCAATCTAACAGCAGCTTTTGGACCACACTATTTCAATGCAACATAAATTGGGTATCTATGCACAGCTCTGAAAAGGTTTGGTCAAGTCTAGTTGACAGAACCTTTTGTGTAAATCTTGCTGGAGCTGAATTCTCGGTCCTGCGGGGTCCCACAGGGCTCAATTTTAGGACAACTGCTTTTCTCCCTTTACCTCCTCCCACTGGGTTTGATCCTAAGAAAGCATGGTATCTCTTGCCACGGTTATGCTGACGACAGACAGATCTATTTTCCAATGAAGAGAAAGCAGGCCTCTTTCATACAACCACTCCCAGCATGTCTTGACAACATAAAGGTTTGAATGGCCCATTATTTTAAACATCAGTAAGAACAAAATTGAATTTAAAGATTAAAGGAACTTTTTTGTCACTTAAGATAGCTCAACATTTTTGTGTTGAATCGGAAGGCTGTAGCGCAGGCTTATTCAACCTGCAGCCCCCGGGTCACCAAACCTTTTAATTTGGCCCGCCGAACAACACCCAAATAGGTTGGATGAAACCATTCAAAACTGGGTTGCTTGTGTATGCAGCACTCCCGCCACTCCGCAGGGGCAAAAGCGAGACATATTTGTCACAATGAAGCAGCAGTGGGTGAGTAGAAGAAAATGGCACTACCAACCCTAAAAATAATCTAAATGTATAGCAAAAGTCAGACTTTTAACAGCGACTGGACAACAAAGTATGAATGTACTTTTTGATGTCTTTTGTATTCGTGGTCGTGTTGTTTTTGGCTGTTTAACTCTGGAGATCAAAACTGGTTAAGTACATGTAGCGCTGAATTTGACAAGCAGAGGGCGATTAAAGCTACACCTTAGGTTTAATTTTGTTGCTTCATGTGTGCAATGTTTGCTGTGTGTATTAACGCTAAACCTTTTTCATTTATGTAACATACACACTGGACATTATTTATGTAAAATACACAATGGACGTTATACTTTTGTAATGTTTATATTTTCAGTCTTACAAACCTAAATAAAGGAAGGCATATACATAAAAAAAATGAGGAAGAAAAGTACTTCAAAAGAAGAAACATCAATCAACAAAACTAAGCTTGTGTTTCTTCAAGCTGTTAAATATTTGTCTCACTGCACACGCTGGAAACAGGATGATGAATTTATTGACAGTGCAGTGTGAAAGCTGAAGTGTTTACTTTGTAAATAAGTAAATGCAGTCTCAAAGAAATATATAACCCACAGAGGCCTCGGAGACCTTGGGCTCTTGACACTGCGCCTCCCTTCATTATGTAGTTGAAAAGCCCTACTATAGCACCTCCCTGCCACAACCGCTGGATTAGAGGTATTCTTTATCCCCTTAAAATTTGAGAAAACTAACCCCAATTGAAAAGTAAATGTAATTGAAAAGTAGATAATTGATGAGCCTTTTGCTTCATGTCAATATTTGCATGTACTTATGACTGATGCGTGTTGTTTATTTTTATTTTTTTCTATTTAAAAAAAAAAATGTATAAATAACCTTTGATGGTTACTTGTTTGGGGGAGAAAAAAAATAAAAATTTGACATGTGTATCATTGTATTTCTGGACTGTATATGTTGAAATCTAATAAATGTTTGAAAAAAAAACAGCACAACATGTTGGATTCTATTTATTTGTATAAAACATTAAGTCATTTAAAAAGAGATGGTGTTTGAATGCTGTGGTTCTTCTGAGCCACCCCTATTGACTTGGGCACCCTGGCCTTGTACATGACGCCTGCAGTCACTAACCTGCCTTTCGGTTAGACTAGGGGTGTCAAACTAATTTTAGCTCAGGGGGCCCACAGAGGAAAATGTATTCCCACACGGGACGGACTGTTTATATCACGGCATTAATATTTAAAAATAAAGACAACTTAAAGATTGTTTTCTTTGTCTTACTTTGGCCAAAAATAGAACAAGCACATTCTGAAAATGTACACGTTACAATTAATCCTCTTGGCAAAACACTTCAAGTTAGTTGAAAATTCTGAGGAACAAAATGGTGCAGTTTCAAAAACACCATGAAGAACACAATCAACTTAGACTTGTTCTCAATGTTTTTACAAAGCTATTAAACTTTAAGTACTTCCTGTTTAGGATTCTCATGTTGGCAGTTCACCATTAAAGACTTGTTTGGAAAAGCAATCGAGTGTTTCTTCAAAACCTAACATTGGTGAAATCCGCAACTGCCACAACACATTCAATCAATCAATGTTTATTTATGTAGCCCTAAATCACAAGTGTCTCAAAGGGCTGCACAAGCCACAACGATATCCTCGGTACAGAGCCCACATAAGGGCAATTCATTTATCATCATTCAATTTCCGGACGTGCTGTAATGAAACAACTGGAATTGTGTGATGCATTAAATTGTATTGTATGCATGTTTGAAATAAACTGAAACTGAACTGAACTGAACCCATAAAATAAAATAGAACAAACACAACACATATGGAAACACACATGTTTACAATGGAGTTCAGGTTGCACATCGTGCTATTAACCAATTGCAAGAACTTTAACTTCAAAGATGACGGGCAAGTTGACTTAAGTCTTTGCATGTTACATTTCGTTATTTTATCCGCTGAGTGGATAATTTACAATGAAAGAAAGGTATTGTGCGTCGATACTGCCGCCCTCTGCTGCCAGCCACAACAGGAGCAGCTGATTGCTTGCACCTGTGCTGATTGGAGTAGTGGCAGCCAATCCAGAGGTCCTTTAAAGTCAGCTGACACGTCATCTTTAAACACTGTCATGGGTGATGTGGGTTACACTTGAATTGTCATTCCGAGATCCACCGGACACATTTAGAACAGCAGTTTCTTTCATTATAAATGCAGCTAATTTTTATATTTAGCAAACTGATTTTGCGGACTGCGGGCCAGATTAAACTTCTGCAGGCCGTACGTTTGACACCCCTGGGTAAGACTATGACTTTAAACTGGACCGTCAGATTGGCACAGAAGTCAAGTCCATCTTTTTTCCATTTACGGCAGCTGGTAAAGTTAAAAGATTTATTTAGAGGCGGCATTTTGAGACAATAATCCACGTCTTCATCACATCCCGGCTGGATTACTGTAATGCCCTATATTTTGAAGTTAGACAGTCCTCCCTCTCCCGTTTGCAGCTTGTCTGGTACATTACTTCTGTTTTAACATCACTCCACTTTTTGCCTGTGCTTTTTACAGTCAATTTTAAGATTAGAAGCGTATTTGTTTTTATATCTTTATTGGGGGCCTAACATGAAAAAACAACTTTTCTTACCTTTTGGTACTTGCTGTTGTAAATGTGGTATCTGCATTAATTCCCGAAAATGTTTAATCAAAGCGGGGAGGCATTGCAGAGATATTGATAAAACAATCTTGCCTTCCTTTCTACTTCCGACAAACAAGCTGTTTGGAATGTGCAGAATTGGTGACGTCACAAATTGGACACACCATCAGCGGGTTATCCATACATACTATAAATGTAACCAAATTGCCTTACGTGTCTGCCATTTTTATTTTATGTAGCAGCATTTGTAGTGCGCATGGCAACATGCCCAAGATATGACCCAAGAACTAAAATGCTCGGTTATTGGTTGTTTTACCCAATTCAGGACACTATTCAAAGCTCCAGTCTCATCTGAGGAAGCAAGAAGTACCTGGCTAACTTTTTTGTTCTGCGGCAATGTGCCTTTGACTCGGGAAGAAGTATCTCTTCGTGTGTGCAAAGCAAACCACTTCGAGGTTTCCCGCTTCACCAACCTGCAGCAGTACAAACATGGATTTTTACGGAAGCTAATACTAATAGTGGAGTCAGTGTCTACAATTTATGGCAATGGAGGAGACAACAAAACCGTAAATAAAAACAGTAGGTTACAAATGTGTGAATGATACGTAAGCAATGTTAGCTTGATTTGTTGTGTAGCTAGCTCAGCCTCCTAGTGGTTAGACTAGAGTGTCCACCCTGAGATCGGTAGGTTGTGAGTTCAAACCTCATCCGAGTCACACCAAAGACTATAAAAATTAAATCACCAAAAATGATTCCCGGGCGCGGCCACCGCTGCTGCTCACTGCTCCCCTCACCTCCCAGGGGGTGATCAAAGGTGATGGGTCAAATGCAGAGAATAATTTCATCACACCTAGTGTGTGTGTGACAATCATTGGTACTTTAACTTTAACTTTACTGTGACAATAGCATCACCGCCCACCGGCAAATTGAAGAATGATCTTGCTAAAAAAAAAATAGTTTTATTTGTTTCAGTGCCTACTGTGTTTAGCAAAGGACCAGTTAGCAATATAATCTGTTATTACGTTTGCAAAGTAGCTCGTAGCTTAGTTTACTAAATCGCCAGCTTTATGTTTTCCACCTAAAGCAGCTGTAGAGCTGAGTTATTTACATGTTATAGAATAGAAAAGCCTTTTATTGTCAATATACACATGTATATGTCGAGGATCGAGCGTTATACAATTACAGACTCGGTAGAAGTTTAACCTTAGCCAGCATATAGTTCCAGACCTGTACGTCAGCCTCTCTCTGGTCCGCCCGCATCTTTGTCTCCTTCCTTGGTGTTGACAACAAACCTGGTCTCACTATGTCATCTGGGATGTTGTGTTGTGGTGAAAGTGACTCAAAACAGATGGTCGGTGGCGGTCACCGATGTACATAATGTAAAAGCAAGAGAGCTAAAAACTACAACACATTTTTGCAGGCCGGGGGCGAATGCCCACTCAGCGTTACGGGGCGTGGAAAGGAGAGGTCCATTTGCATCTCCGCCTTTCAAAACGAACCGCTTTGAAAGAGAGCAAAAAGTGGCTTGAAAATATGTTTGTAAAACGAACTATATGCATACTTTTCACCAAAGACCCATTATTACAGGTTATGTAGACCACAAGTAAGTGTATCGAATGCAGTAAAAAAAAAAAGACCCCTTTAAGTGGTCTTTCCCTCTCTTGCCTATATGAGCTGTACTACCACTATACCTCAAGTCAGCTGCTCCTAAAGGTACTGAAGTCAAAAGACAGTTTTAAAGGAGACATTCTGAAAAGATCTGTGTTTTACTGTGATTAATCATGTGTTGGTCTATGTTTCTCTATGTTTTACTCATGTTGATGTACAGCCCTCTTTTTGTAAACTGTGGTTGTCATTAAACGACTTTATAAATAATGCTGGTATTGTGTGGTGTGGTATGGTATTCTTAATTAAATGCATTCTTTAAAAAGTATGGATTTCGATAATTAGAGTCAATTCGCAAGTAACCCAAACCAGAATAAAGTAAAACACACAAATAAAAGTTGTTTTGGTAAATATTTGTACATATATGATAAAATAAAACCGACAAAAGTAGGATTCTTCTAAATGACTGTTTGAATAAAATAAAATAAATAGAATTTAAGCCAAACAACTACACATGCATAAATCAATAGTAATTGTAAAACTCCTGCACAGTTTGAAAATACAAAGTTTTCACTGAACAGCCACCACACATCCTGAGTTGTGTACTCCATCCACTTGTATAATTTGTATGCTAGGGTGGGAGTCACTAACTCATCAGGAGCAAAGAGCACCACTCATCTCTTCTGCTTTTTACTTATTCATGCAGCACATGTACAATAATTTGCCCGACAACACCAGAGCCATCCTTCCATGGCCGTGCCAACTTTTTAGGCTCATCTCCAGCACAAAGAAGTTGTACTATAACTTGGTAGTCCTATAACTTACTAATGCAAAAATGTATTGAATTACAGCGGTTTGTAAAATGCCTTTAGGTACAGTGCACCAATAGAAAGGTGTGTGGGTAGTAGCACAGCTTCGCATACAATGGTCATTTAACTAGCTTGTTTCTTTGTGTAACGTTCTATTTATTACAAGCTGCTCTTTTTCCAAACATCATGCTTTTCCCCAACATCCTGAGATATCTTCTCTTTTCGGTCTCATTTTTTGTCTCACAGTTCAGCGCCTGCGTTATTCCCAAAGGGATCTATTAAGTCGCAGAGTGAGCTTCTCACTGTGTTAGCTTATCAATAAAAAGGCATTCAAAACATACATCGGGACTTTTCCAACATTCATGACACATTGGAGTATGAAGTCTTTCATATTCATTGTACGGTAATATAAAAAAAATATTGTGGTTTAAGAAAATAAATTCATTAGTACCTCACAGTGACGTGCGGTCACTGGAGGCGGGGCCTCACCTGCCATCATGGAAAGAAAAAAAAATGTAAAAAGAAAAAAAATTAATTAAATTGTTATATGTATTCATTGATTATACTATAAAGTTATTTTCCATTTAACTTCACCAGTTTTAGATTATTTTTATTCAAAATCGCTGAATTTTCACATTTGCCGTTCAAATACTGAGAAGAGACGGTGCGGTGATCAGCAGCCAGTTGAGGCACGTCACTCAGTTGTGCCTCAACATGGATTGCGGACTCGGCTAACTGCTGGCCTGCTGTGCAGTGAGACCGTATTGCTATATGAACTATATTATACATTTCCATAGTTTAGTTAGCTGAGGTATATAATGTACAGTGTATTTTGTCAACAACTGTATGTGTGTAAAGTATTTCTTGTGCTGAGCAATCATAAAACTGCTGCGAAGACGCACTGTGTGAGGCTCGCAGTAATCCCGCCTCCTGGTGCTGGTTAATGCACCCCCGCCGCAGAATGCACCCCCCGACGGGAGCGCCACACCAACCAAAGCCCACACCCAAACCCTCCACGTGCAAGACCGAATCCACCCAAAAAAAGTCACTTAACAAGAAGCCAAAAAGTGCAAAAACAACAATGCTCGCGCCGGAGGAGCCGTGAACGACTGCAGGGACACAACACTAGGTACACCTGCATACTGCAGCACAGATTTCATATTTCATTCATTCACAACTCCTCCAACACGAACACCACTGTTCTCGCACTTATAAGTAAAGGTAAGACCAGAATAACGTTTTTTTTAATTAAATGTGCTTTTTTGTGTGCTACAGTTTTTATGTGTAAAGTTAAAGTTTAGTTAAAGTACCAATGATTGTCACACACACACTAGGTGTGGTGAAATTTGTCCTCTGCATTTGACCCATCCCTTGATCACTCCCTGGGAGTTGAGGGGAGCAGTGGGCAGCAGCGGCGCCGCGCCCGAGAATCATTTTTGGTGATTTAACCCCCAATTCCAAGCCAAGCAGGGAAGAATGCTGGTATGAGCTTTTAAACATAACCCGTTAACTGCTGCCAATCAAATGGTGAATAAGATACTCTTTAGGGTTCATATGTTTGTAAATCTGACTGTGATGAAGTCAGTGCCTCACCAGCCATCAACCTCACCGCACGTCACTGGTACCTCAACTTACGAGCTGAATTGGTCTGAGACATAATTCTTAACTCAAAACACTATCTCATATCGTCTCCCACTGAAATTAATTTAAATACATTTAATTGGTGCTTGACACCCCAAAACACCACCATTTGCCGTCAAAAACTAAAAACTTTGATAAGAAATATGGTATAAACACACTCCCATGTAATGTACGACAAACAACTGCAGTACTTTTATGAAGTAATACAATAACAATAAACAGCATTTACCTTGGAGAATGGACTTCTACAAGATCTCCATCAAGCTCCTTCTTCTTCAAACACACCATCAGCAGCTTTTCCATAGTTTCATGGATAAATGTGCGCTGTTTAGGTATTATGTTAACGTCTTTGGCTGGCGTTAGACGCATTCTGCTTCAGTATGGGGTGGACGCAGTGATAACCTCAAATTGCTTTGCAAAGTTGGGGACAAATGTGGTCATGCTTTTGATGATTTCTTATTTGCATCAATTAAATATCATACACTTCTTCTTATCAGCACTGTCCTTCAAACTCACTGTCTTCCTTCCCATATTTAAAAAAACAAAAAAACAAGACTATGTCCATATCTCGCTATAAGCTGATGCTAGCAAGTAGGACCAGGTTCACTCTGGCATTTTTTATGGAAACTAATGGCAAGGATGTTTGTAACTTCAATTTTTGCTTGCAACTGAAAGCATAACAATTAGCCCAAATACGTCTCTTATCTCAAAACACTTGTAAGTTGAGGCACCGGTCTATTTTAAACCCTTAAAAGATGACTGAAAAGCTGGAGGGAAGCGACGAGTTGTCGAGCGTTGTCTTGCGAAGCATTGCAAAGCATTGCGTTGCCTACCGTTGCCTTGTTGGGGCCCTGCCTTGCCTCCCCTTGCGAAGCATAGCGTTGCATTGCAAAGAGTTGCTTTAAGATGTGTAGAGATGGTAAGGTTGCCAACTCCCTGAGAGAAAAAAAAACCGGAACAGGATAGGCAGGAATCTTTGACTCAATTCTCTTTTGCCTTCTTCATGTTTGAAATGAGCTTTATACTCTCCGCAAAAGTCGTCTTAACAAGAAGAGTTCAGTTCCCGTCGTTCAACATTTTGTGGATTATATGATATAGACCAAGGGTCCCCAATCTTTTTTGCACCAGGGACCGGTTTAATGTAGGCATTATTTTCAGGGACCGGCCTTCCACGTATGGCGGATAAATACATGTATAGCAAAGAAGTGCATGAAAAATGAATACATGAAAAAACTCACCATAACGTTGAATTAGTGGGAGCCCCTGGCCTTTTGCCTTCGCAAAAAACCTCTCCATAGACTTTTGTTTTGTACTAATATTTACTGGTAGTCGGCTTTTTTTGGCTAAGGTATCTGATGGGTTATTGGTGATACATCACATTCAAAGACAAGAGCATGGATATATAATAAAGCTACAGATACTTGCCATTAGTTCCAATAGATTCCTGTCTATTTCCATTCTAAAAGTTATGTATTCATATTTTGTGCAATATTTCATACATAGATACACTAATGTTAGCTTTTTATGTTCCAATTTTCCATGCGTAAATACATCTGTTATTGCTAACTACTTGTGTAATAAGACTGTGTGCAATAATACCAGCACTTTAACTTACTAGGCCAAAAGAAATGCGTATTTTCTTCCTTCAGCACAATTATTATATACAACAATTTAGCACTTCTCCATCTTTAACTCCTATGGTCACTTTGTTCCTGATCTGCCCTGATCTTCGGTCATCAACTTGCCACGGACTGCAGATGGAACCTAGCTTTTGGCTACAATTTGGCACCTTTACATTTTATATGTTTATTCCTGTACATTGTCCCATGTAAGAAAGATGTAACAAATATAGCAAATGGCGACTTCCTATCAGGAGTTTTATAATGCATCTATGAACAAGCTAATTGGTGTGTCTATTGGGACTGATGAAAGTTAAGTAGGAAAATAATGTGGCCATTTATAAATTATTTAATGTCTGTGTGCGGCCCGGTAGCAAATGCGTCACAGACCGGTGCCGGTCCCCGGACCGGTGGTTGGGGACCACTCATATAGACAACTGAGAATCTACACCAGGGGTGCCCACACTTTTTCTGCAGGCGAGCTACTTTTCAATTGATCAAGTCGTGGGGATCAACCTCATTCATATATATAATTTTTATTTATTTATTTATGAAATATATGTTTTTGTTAACAAGTTAAAGGTGTTTAATGATAATGCAAGCATGTTTATCACATATAGTTAATATTGTTAACAAGTTAAAGGTGTTTAATGATAATACAAGCATGTTTAACACATATAGTTAATATTGTTAATAAGTTAAAGGTGTTTAATGATAATACAAGCATGTTCAACACATATAGTTAATATTGTTAAGATAAAGGTGTTTAAAGATAATACAAGCATGTTTAACACATATAGTTAATATTGTTAACAAGTTAAATGTGTTTAAAGATAATACAAGCATGTTTAACACATATAGTTAATATTGTTAACAAGTTAAAGGTGTTTAAAGATAATACAAGAATGTTTAACACATATAGTTAATATTGTTAATAAGTTAAAGGTGTTTAATGATAATACAAGCATGTTTAACACACATAGATTCATTTCTTTCTTGAAAACAAGAATATAAGTTGGTGTATTACCTGATTCTGATGACTTGCATTGATAGGAATCAGACAGTGGTGCTGATAACGTCCGCATTTTCAAATGGAGGAGAAAAAAAGTCCTCCTTTCTGTCCAATACCACATGAAAGTGGTTGGTTTTTGGCATCTTATTTGTCCAGCTTCCGTACTCCTTTGTATACACTTTACAAGAAATACATTGGCGGCAAACTCCGTAGCTTACTAGCTTGTGCACGCCAGCTTCCTGGAGACTCTTATTTTGTTAGCGCAGGCAGGATGAAGCAGAGCTTTTATTGTGCAACTGTGCAGTCGGTCTTTGGAGTTTTGACGACAGGTACGGCGCCAGAGTCTGTTGAAATAAAAAGTGTTTCTCGCCTCCCTGTCGGTAATTGTTTCTTAATAATGAGCTGGCAGCAGCCAGCGTCATCTCACAAGACCCTCAGGTGCCGTGAATGTCAATCAAGTGACGGAAGTGACGTCATAGTGAAGATTTATGATCGCTCATTTTTAGGACTATTTATTTAATGCCTGGCTGGTGATCGACTGACACATCCTCCGCGATCGACCGGTAGCTCGCAATCGACGTAATGGGCACCCCTGATCTACACATTTATATTTTTATATTACTTGGTCCAAGAAGAATTTGATTAAATTCATGATTTGGAGTAATAGGAATACATGGCAAAAAAAACATTTCAGAATGTATTTATTTATTAAAAAAAAAATAAGATAAAGCAATTATTTGACTCTTTGGTGAACTGTATCACCAGCTACCATCACTATCCAGGGTTTCCCGCAGCGTTTTGTTGTTAAGGCGGCGGCCTTAACAACAAAGAGCCACCGCCTAAACTAACATCTTAACAAGATCTCGAGCCACACGTGCGCATTTTAGCCAATCAGAAACAAAACGTCATTTCCGGCAAAACAGAATTATACAAACGTTTGTATATGTGGACTGACAGAGAAGTAGAGCTACTTTTAAGCATCGTTTTGGAGTTTAAAGTTAACAAAACTCAACAAAGTGTTAAATGGGAAACTTGCCAGTCCAAGTATGGTGACATTCTTACCCTATTTTGGAGCGGTACGGACTTGGAGGGACATCTGAGGAATTTCCTCATCGGAAAGAGGACATCACAAAAACAACTATCGGCACACAACTGAAAGCGATTCGTGGAAAGTACAGATAATCAGTCGACGCAGGTGTTAGAAGTGGTTACGGTAGAGTTGTTTTGCTGTACTTCGAACTATGCGAGCAGATCTGGGGCGGTTCTCCATCAACTACATCCATTCAGTTTGGAATAGAAACATCCGATATTGACACAAGCTGTCACAGGAGTTCGGATTCTCCATTCACCCTTGACAGCCAGGTCACAAACAAAGATATGCCGAATGATGTACAAGAGCAGCAAGATTCCAATGGGAGCAATCCACAATCTTCTGTGGTGAAAGAGAGAAGAGCTCTACTTCAGGTATGTGGGCGCTAACTTCATTGCTAGCAAGTACTATTGTTAAAAGGCAGATAGATGTTGTATATCTGGGGCATCAAAACATTTTTATATGAACTGCACTGCAATTACAAATGCTCTCAGATGACCACTTTCAACAATGTGGAATCATATTTTGCCCATTTGTTTTAATATTATCATTGTTTAACAACAGTGTGACAAAAATACTTGCTTTGGAATCAGAAGTCAAGATGGTAAGCATATATTAAAGTTCAGCTGTTTTAGATGTATTTAAATAGGGTTGTATTAAAAATACTTTGAGTAGTTTCTTGTAATAAATATTGAGTTAAGTAAAACTGCAGTTGCATTAAATCTTTGTTTTTTTCTGTCAAAATTAAAATACCTCAAAGTGCTCTATTGACACATATTGTTTCCCGACATTGTTGAGGGCCATTTGACATGTTGTAAATAACATGTGCTAAAGTGGGTTTATCCCAAATAATTTTGTAAAAATCCTTATAATTTTTTTATTTATTTTTTTCACTCGGCAAAACTCAACAGCCACAAGCAAAACAGACTAAAACGAAAACAAAGTTGCTGAATGCAGTAGAAGAAAACGTCCAGATGAAGATACTTCTGGACATCATGGAGACATCAGAGAAGCGATCGTCTGACAATTTAGACAAACTAACATCAAATTACTAAGTCAAAATATTGACTTACTAATAATGACATACTTAGTATCTCAGGTAACTAGGACTGTTTTGTGTTTTGTTTATACTTTACGGAAAAAATATCGAGATATATATCGTATATCGCCATTCTGCAAATGGAGCGGAAAACACAACCAAAAAGTGTAGGCTTCTTTATGTCTCTAATATTTTTATTTATTATAAGATATTGTTATTTGGTTATTTTTTAATAAACAATGTGTTCAATGTAATCAGAGTCTGTAGTCTATGCCCCCCCCCACCACCTTAACTAACAAATGTTCTGGGGGAAACACTGCTATCATAAAGTGTAGTGTCTCCATCATTAAATAGCGTAGTGTCACTATATAAAGCTTGACACACTATGTCAACAACAGAGATAACTAAATTGCTGTTTTGAGGACAATAGATCATAGCTATAAAGACAACATGACAGCAAAGTGACACTAAAAAAGGGGGCTAGCAATAATACTAAGTTAGCATGTACCTCTTGGACTTTATAGCCACATGTAGATTCACTAAACTTGCCCATTTCTAATTTTTTTCACAGCCAACACAAAGCTGATCGTCAAAGATGCCAGAAAAGTCGGAGTTTGACAGGTGAGCAATTAACACGCGAGCATCGATTGGCAATTAGCTCGTACGCCGCTAACTGTTGTTAAGCGGTTGTCTTTTGATGGAATCTATTGATAGTTTACACGCCATTTTGTATTACTTTTGCCTATAAATGCAGAACGCATCTCATGTGTTACGCTACTGTACTTTTGTAAATATATTAGTAAAAAGATGTTTTCATGTGACGAGGCAATGCCAGGGCATCATTGTTTGTCTTTGCTTTTTTTGCATTATAGCATACCGCATGTGCTCGCTGAACTAATCTGCATGATATAGCTATATATGAATTGTGTTTCATGAAATACACAAATACCCACAATGAATGTTTGAACCCTGGCACTCAAATAAAACGTGATAACAGCCCGCATATGGTAATTTTCCACTATACCGAAATGCTAATGCGACACGGGTGCCGTCACAGAACTACATTGTGCATACATAAAGAGTTGGGAGCTTAAGGTCAGACGAAGCCAGTAAAAAAATATATATATATAAAATAAAAAAATTCCAGCAGCAGCTTTACTATATTTATCGTGTATACATAAGAGCCACATTTTGGCTGCTGAGTCTTCTTTATTTTTCTCCATTTTCATATGAATATCACACTTGGAAAAAAAAAAAGTATTTCTAGGTGGTCGGCCACAGACTTCACAATTGTGTTCCCATGGTGTGTATTTGTACAAACTTCCTCAAGTGTGAACTAAATTATAAATGTCTAATATCATCTCAGACTGCAGGCCAGGAGGCCTCCGGGTGAATAGCATGGATATTTTATCCTAAATGACGAAATAAATAAAATACAAAGGCCTGTGGACTGAATAACGAAGGGAATACAGGAGGGAATACATTTAGAGGCTAGATGAGGGGAATCTAACAGTAAAATAAATCATAATACTAACATTGGGCCCCATTCAGCAATAAGTTCCTAACTTGTCCTCTTATCTTTCTTCCGAAGTGATTTCCTAAGAGGAGTCCATTCAAATTCATGATGTGTTCTTAAGTGGCCGAATTGTTCAGACCTGCTGTTCTTAAAGTTGCTGAATGCCAAATGGTTAGCGTGTGCATCTCTATCATAATTTGCATATAAACATGCCCTTATTTCCCCAATATGTATATGTAAACACCCTTAATTCCGTAATTTGCATAGGTAAACGCCCTTAATTCCCAATATAAGGGCACAATTCCGGCGGAAAAGCCAAACATCAAACACACGGAGAAAACACAAACAGATTACAGAACAGAAATTCGTATTACCCCGCGGGGGAAATAAATAATGTCAAAACGTAAGTTTAAGTAAGGGGGGAATAGCCTAAAGCGTTCAAATAAATATTTGTCACTTCGGGCTAAATATATATATATATATATATATATATATATATATATATATGTGTGTATATATATATATATATATATATATATACATATACATATATATATATATATATATATATATATATATATATATATATATATATATATTTGACATTAGACAATAGAAGTAAGGGGACTTGTCACACTTAACAAATAGGGATCACTAAGAGTGCTCTGGAGCACTCGTAGATTTTGTTCTTACCTACGAACAAATCCCAGCTAAGAAAACATTGGTGAATACAAAAATCTTCTTAAAAACTTTGTAAGTGGGCCTAAGAACAAAATGTGTTCTTAAAAACGGTTGCTGAATGGGGCCCATTATCTATAGAACTTTCATAGGTAAATAAATGAAGAAAATGTTAAATATAAATCCCATGAAATAACCATGAAACATCTAAACCTGAACAACACGGATTAATACAAGTGTTAAGCGATTCTTTCCAGCACATCAATAAATCTTGAAATTGTTCAAAAACAAGATTTTTGTTGTGCCATTTGCATACTTTCCGCCATTAGGTACCTAAAGGCACATTTCTGTATTCGTTCGGGGGAAAGATGGCGCATTAGCACGCCGAGCATCACTGCTTCTGGATTGTTTCACTCAATTATTTGCCTTGTGAGAACACTCGCGCTTGTTAGCCGTAGCCACCTTTACTCATGCAGCAAATTAGCATTAGTCATTAGCATACAAATATTTGGAGTCGCTTCGACGCGCCTAATTATGATTCTGAGAGGGAAATAGCAGAAGAAAACATTCAAAAGGAGGACAAATACAATAGAATTAATTACAGCTTGACAGATGGGGATTTTCAAAGCACTGTTGTTGGCTTTTATTGGTGATATCTTAGTGTCCACTTTTATTTTTACCAGACTCCATCTTTCTTCTCATATCTTTTTATTGGATCTGTAGCAAAGGGGAGAGTCTACAATAGCCACCAAAAAAACGACAAAGGGTACTGCAATGAAGTTTTATGATTTTATGTGAGGATATGGTGGGGGTGACTACACATAGTATTACTATGATCTGCTGTGATGCATTACAATAGTGCTCTATTACAATAGTATTCTCTATTCATCTCTTTCTGTGGTATTTTTACAGGTTTCCAATTGTTCCCCTACAGGCCTTTTTTAACCATATTGAAAGACAATTATAGGGTGTCATAATCAAAATAAAGGCAAACAAGCATGCATATGAACTTCAATTGAGTCACAATAACACTAAATAAGTGCAGCCATTAGTAAAAGCGTGATTGGAATCCACCGGCAAAAAACAGTGCATGTCGTCAGAGACACTTTGTTTCGTCACTGCTGTTCTAGTCTTCTAGTGAATTATTTAAGAACATTTTGAAAAATAAAATAGGTCAAGTTGCACCCATACAAAAAAGAAACTTCACAATTGTGAATACATGAGCTATCATCTTACACAACCACAGCATGGCTATTTTTAAAATATCCATCCGCTGTCCTTTTCATTTAGTCTGACGGTGCATCCAGAAATTGTAATTTTTTTTCTATCTGGTACAAAACGCTGACGTAACACGCTCATTAGCCGAGGGACTGACTGTGTTGTCAGTAGAGTTGTATATAATGTGTGTTTATTGGCCCTAGAGACACAAGCACGGGGAGGGAGGGCTTATTTTGGGAATATAGCAGCATCGCCAGGAAAGTCATCACTTCCCTCATCATTATCGGTGCTGTGCTGTCATCTCATGAGATTTATTAGGCTTTATTTTCCTTTTAAAATCGCTCCTGGATGGCAACGCTCTTATCTACGTGACAAGATGCTTAGCGTGAAGACTTTGTGCGTCTTGTGAACTAGAGGCCTATCAAAGCTACACGGATGCATAAAAAGTACAGTGGATGTGCTTTTATACTACACAACACTGTGGTTGATACTTTCTGCAAAGCACCAGTTAAAAGTTTGGACACTTCTGCCTAAGCTATGGAATGATAAAGTGTCCGCAACTGTTGACTTTGACTGTGCATCGGACGTTACGGGAAAATGCCTCTAACGCCTATGGTCAAAGTCACGGCCCGCTTATCTATGGCCCCCGGGATGATATTTGATTAGTATTAGAGCCAGCCCACAGGCCACAGCTGCCTGCTGCAGTTTTGCACGCACCAATACTCCATTAGTATTGGCGCTAAGAATTTTCAAAATGAAGTCATATCAAGTCATAAAAATGGGGTCCCACTTGGTTGTAACCGTTTTGAAAACAAATGATAAATGCATGCATTATCCTGTTATATTTCACATTCTATATTGTGTTTTGGAAAAAGGTTGTCATAAACGTTAATTCATTAAAAAAAATAATACAAAAGAAAACAAATGTATTCAGTTATAAACATTCATTCACTTTCTTTTTTCCTTCATGGATCTAAACTTTACCGCTGCCGGTAGTTTTTTCCTGTACTTTTATTGTAATATTTTCAGAATGTGTTTGTTCTATTTTTGGCCAAAGTAAGACAAAGACATCACACTTCGACACCTGGTGGTCCTCTCTGGTACTGTTTAACTGGTTCCTCTATTATCTCACAGACAGATGTTTTTATGTAAGCATGGATGCATGTTCCTCGGGAATCCATTAGATACGATGTGGGGTTCCTCAAGACTCAGTTTTAGGTCCAATTATTTTCATTCTTTATATGCTGCCTCTTGGGGATGTCATTAGGAGACACGGCATCAGTTTCCAGTTACGCTGATGATACACAGTATTATTGCCGTGTCTCCTGATGAGACAGGACCAATATATACCCTTTTTAACTGCATTGTAGACATCACGTCATGGATGGTAGTCAATTTCCTACAGCTCAACCAGGACAAAACAGAGGTTTTAGTTATAGGTCCTGAAAACCAGAGGTAGAAACTTTACCAAAATTACAAGATTTTAAACCAACGCAGTCTTTAAAAAATCTGGGCATGATTTTTGACTCCGAGCTGACTTGTACTTTTTTTTAAATCATTTTAAAAAGGACAGCCAGAGTCCGCCCGTTTCTCTAGGTGGTGGTCGGAGGGGCCGTTGGCGCAAATTGCAGCCACGCTTCCGTCAGTTTACCCCAGGGCAGCTGTGGCTATGAAAGTAGCTTACCACCACCAGGTGTGAATGAATGATGGGTTCTACATGTAAAGCGACTTTGGGTACTTAGAAAAGCGCTATATAAATCACAGGTATTATTCTCTCTCAGGCCAACACGGAAGTGCTAATGCATGCTTTTATTTTCTGTCGTTTGAAACTATTATAATGCCTTCCCAAAAATAATATCAGAAGTCTACAATTATTACAAAACTCAGCTGCACATGTGCTGATGAGGATCAGAGGGCCACAGCACAATACACCAGTTTTAAAGTTGCTGCATTGGCTCCCCTTCTTCTTCAGGGTCGATTTTGAAGTAATATTAGTTTTTAAATGTCTTAATGACCTTGCGCCTTCTTATCCATCCGACCAGCTTTCCCCTCACAAACCTTCGCAGATCCTGAGGTCCTCTGGCATTGGCCTTTTAGCTTTACTAAATATCTAGACACTATGGCCCCCACCTGTGGAACAGCTTGACAGAGAGCCTTAGGACTGCAGAGAGCGTTGAACTTAAAAAAAAAAAAAGAAAAAGAAAAAAAAAAGGCTAAAGACACTTTTAATCAGGCCCTTCACTAATCATCTGTTTTTTATTATTGTATTGTTTTATTTATTTGTACATTTGTTTTGTTGTATGTTTTGCACTGTAATATACACACACATTTATATACACACACACACATATATACAGTCGTGGTCAAAAGTTTGCATACACTTGTAAAGAACATAATGTCATGGCTGTCTTGAGTTTCCAATAAATTCTACAACTCTTATTTTTTGCGATAGAGTGTTAGGATCACATACTTGTTTGTCACAAAAAACATTCATGAAGTTTGGTTCTTTTATGAATTTATTATGGGTCTACTGAAAATGTGACCAAATCTGCTGGGTCAAAAGTATACATACAGCAATGTTAATATTTGGTTACATGTCCCTTGGCAAGTTTCACTGCAAAGAGATGCTTTTGGTAGCCATCCACAAGCTTCTGGTTGAATTTTTGACCACTACTCTTGACAAAATTGGTGCAGTTCAGCTAAATTTGTTGGTTTTCTGACATGAACTTGTTTCTTCAGCATTGTCCACACGTTTAAGTCAGGACTTTGTTAAGGCCATTCTAAAACCTTAGTTCGAGCCTGATTTAGCCATTCCTTTACCACTTTTGATGTGTGTTAGGGGTCATTGTCCTGTTGGAACACCCAACTGCGCCCAAGACCCAACCGCCGGGCTGATGATTTTAGGTTGTCCTGAAGAATTCGGAGGTAATCCTCCTTTTTTATTGTCCCATTTACTCTCTGTAAAGCACCAGTTCCATTGGCAGCAAAACATGCCCAGAGCATAATACTACCACCACCATGCTTGACGGTAGTTCCTGGGATTAAAGGCCTCACCTTTTCTCCTCCAAACATATTGCTGGGTCTTGTGGCCAAACAGCTAAATTTTTGTTTCATCTGACATCACATGGACAAAGATAAGACCTTCTGGAGGAAAGTTCTGTGGTCAGTAGCTGTTTGGATGCCTCAAAGGTTGCATTTTACCTCAAATCCTCAGTGCCATGCCATGTTGTTTTTGCCTTGTTAATTTCAATAGTGCTGTATTTGTGTGTTTGTACGTGCGTGTGTGAATGAATGTGTGTGCGTGTTTTCTTCTCTTCTATTGTTATTTTTGTTTGTTTTGTACAGCACTTTGTGCTTGCCACTTGCCTGTGCATGAAAAGTGCTGTGTACATAATGTTTGATTTGATTTGATTTAAATTAGCCGTATCGCTTCATAAGCCGTAGGGTTCAAGGCATTGGAAAAAAGTAGTGTCTCATAGTCCGGAAAATATGTAATGTATTATTATTAAAATTATTTTCCGCTAATTGGAATGAGTAACTTTAATATTTGAACCAATACTGTACTAATTCCTGGTACCTGGGAATCGATTCTGGTACTCAGCTGTGCCAATTTTCTAAACTTTTGGGTGTGTTAATACATTTTAATAGTTTAATAATAAAATCTTATTTTTTTATTGTAATGTTTAAAAATTTGCTGTTTACATGTGTTTGAAAAAGCTAGTTTTAACCAAATTAAGTCAATAATTCCGTTTGTGTATTTGGGTCTGAGTCTGTTGAGGACAATAAAGATGTAAAATTCAAGACCAAAATGGAGCCACAAACAAAATATTGTTTAGGGCCACACATGCTGCCAACAGCTAACAATGCAGTACCTCCGTTTTGTAGAGTACTGCCGTATTTTTCGGGTTATAAGTCGCAGTTTTTTTCATAGTTTGGCCGGGGGTGCGACATATACTCCGGAGCGACTTATGTGTGAAATTATTAACACATTACCGTAAAATATCAAATAATATTTATCTCATTCGCGTAAGAGACGAAGCAAATGTCAGTAATCGTCACACACACGTCAACCAATAAGAATTTGGCGGGGGCGGGTCATGGCAGAAGTGCATTGTGGGTCATGGGATGCTAACTGCTGCTATGTTCGTAGTTATTAAAATGGATCATTTCAACATTGGCGGTAACTTATAAAAACTGAGAAGGGCTGAACAAAAATGGCACCGAAAAGGAAATCATATACTGCAGATTACAAGCTGGACATAGTGAAATATGCAGCAGAAAACGGCGATCGAGCAGCAGAAAGAAAGGAAGCAGCGCATACCAGGAGCGACAACGAGGAAGAAGATTTCATCGGATTTAGCGATCAGGAGTGACAGAATGTTTGGTAAACGTATAGCATGTTTTATGTGTTATAGTTATTTGAATGACTCTTACCATAATATGTTACGTTAACATACCAGGCACGTTCTCAGTTGGTTATTTATGCGTCATATAACGTACACTTATTCAGCCTGTTGTTCACTATTCTTTATTTATTTTAAATTGCCTTTCAAATGTCTATTCCTGGTGTTGGATTTTATCAAATTAAAATTTCCCCCAAAAATGCGACTTATACTCGAGTGCGACGTATATATATTTCTTTCCTTCTTTATTATGCATTTTCGGCCGGTGCGACGTATACTCCGGAGCAACTTATAATCTGAAAAATACGGTGTTTAAATGTTTCTAAATACTTTCTCATGATATCAAATTAGAAAGACAACTTTTGGTACTTTCTGGGACTGTACAGTATACCACAAATTGGGTTAATATTCCTTTAAAGTTGTGCAAAACTACTAAATTAATAGTGTCCTGTAGAATAATATTGTGCATTACTAACTGTTGTTCCAAAGCATTATCATTGTATTATCTGGAATCTGACATGAAAATAAATATATGTGATTACTGACTGCATAATGATGCCAGCTTGACTCTGGAACAAATAATGTCTCTTTCTGTTAATTCCTTTGGGAATTTCCACAGAGTGCACTTATGTCAAATTGCCTGACGTCATATCGACACCCTCATTGGTGTTATGTCACCAGTCCTGTAATATCGCCGGAAGTATTTTGCAGAGTTGAAATAGAATACAATGACACCCCCAGCCCCAGTCTTGGTCGATAGTCAACACCTGAGAGGCTGCAAGAAAGTAGCTAGGTCGCATTTCGGTGTCTGGAAAGTAAAGTTCCCAAAGGATGCCACAGCATTTCACAGCAGAGCGCCTGTTGGTACCTCCCGGGCTGGAACTAATTGGTGCGAGATTAACTTTGCAGGGGAATATAATGACCCCGAGCGCTCACACAAACACACACACACACATCAGTGTAAAAGGTAGCTTTCCCTGCTGGTGACAATGGCGATTCTTTGGCATTATTTGGTCCTGGCTGCCAATTGGGCCCAGTGGGAACAGAAATGTTTTATACCCGTTTGTGAGCGTCTGAAAGGACAGTATATCTGCTGGATGATTGTTAAAAAACAGTAAATAATCAATGGAGTTACATCATTTAGTAGGGATTTTTTTTATTTGTACATTTTTTTTAACGCAACGCATTGCATCACAACGCAAGAAAGGCATCGCAACACAATGCATTGCAACACATGGCAACGCATCGCAAGGCAACTGTCAGAGTACGTAGGTGACGAACCCCAAGATGCAGAGAAGGCGGAAGGCATTGTACGAGAAAACATGATTTAATTATACACTAAGGCAAAACAACAAACGAAAGGGTAACAAAAGGCGCGCACAAGGCGGAGAACAAACTTGGCTATGAACTAAAATAGCACAGAGGCTAACTGTGGACAAGAAACCAAAAACACTTACTGTGACACGAAGGAACTAGGACATGAGCAGAGTGAAACAAAAGTAGTCAGAGCTACAACGACACGTGTTAAGACAGGTAGTAGTGACAATGATCCAGCAATGACTGGAGGAGAAGGCAGGTTTAAATAGTAGCTGGCTGATTGACACCAGGTGTGGCCAGGTGCCAATCAGCCACAGCTGAGGGGAAGCAGCACTCAGGGAGACACTCAGGAAATGAAGACAAAATAAAAGCGCTGACAGGAAACTAAGACAAACAGAGAAAAAACTAAAACATAGTCAAACTGTCAGGGACAAGCCTGACAGCAACTTCTATCATTGCATTGCAATGCATCACAACGCTTCGCGGCGCTTCACAATGCTTCGTATTGCAACAAATAGCTTTATAACCAATCGCACCGCAACTCATCTCATCACAACACAACACATTGCAGCGCAATGCAAAGCAGCACATCGCAACAAAACGCATCGCAACCAATCAAATCCCAACTCATCGCAACACAACACAGCGCATTGCCGCGTAGGCATCGCAGCTTATAGCATCGCAAGGCAACTCAACGCAGCGCGACCAATTGCAAAGCAACCAATCGCATCGCAATCCAATTCATCACAACAAAGCGCATCACAACACAATTCATCGCAGCACATCGCAACACAATGCATCGCAACACATTGCAAAGCATCACAACACAACAGTTTGCAAGCAATCATATCGCAACCAGTCACATCGCTATAAAGCACATTGCAATGCAGCGCAACGCATTTCATTATATCACAGCGCAACACAATGCTTTGCAACCAGTCATATCACAATGCAAAGCATCGCAACCAATCGCATTGCAATAAAGCACATTGCAAGGCACACATCACAACACAGTGCATCGCAGCTACGCATTACAACCCTGTGCATCACAACACAAATAATCACAGCGCATCACAACTCAATGCATCAAAGCATGCAGAGCAACACATCGCGCAACACATGAATTACAACGTTCAAGACAAATTGTTGCCGAAAACCCTGCAACTTATTTGATTGCTTTCCCCCTGAGGGAAAGACTTTCACAACACCTTCTTCCGTATTGAGCACACTGAATGTGTGGACGTGTTGATCCAGCACAGCAAATCAATGTTGCCTCTGTTTGATTGATATTGGATTGTAGCTTGTTTTGGCAGGACACCCACAAATGACAACATGTTATGTAAAAGCGCTAGGAATGCAAAGTAGAAATCAAGCTTTTCACCTTGATAAAGAGAACGGATCCTCAAAGCAGTATGTACAAAATACATGTTAAAATTGCAACGTTGTGTTTCTGCGGTTGATGCAAGTGAAAGAAAGACACAAAGAGCTAAAGAAACAGCATGGCAAGTTCAGCAAATTCTTTGCAATGTGTTAAATTGAGGTCTCTGGAGATAATTTCTGAGGTTTTTCGCAACTTTAGTGGGTTTCACTTCAGAGATGGGTCGTGGAAACATAAAAAGATGGACATCCTCAGATGAATGTAAAATACTCTGGTATCGATGTTGATTAAGATAATAAATGATAGTTGGCCTTCCAGTTGAGGCTGGTCAGAACATCCAGGCATATTTTTTCGCAAATTTCAAATATGGGTTATAACCATGTTAAGAGGAAAACGCATGCAATCAGCAAAATAAGGCAATAGGGATAAATGCAAAAACACCCACGGTGAATAAAGAACACACGCTTTAAAATTGGGCGTAGGTCAGTTAAAAGTACATCCAGCCTCAGTATTATACATCCGATTATTCTGCTTTAACGCAATGTTACACAACAGAGATTATTCTAGTTGATCCCTGTTTTTTCTCCAGCTTCCCATCGAGCTTTTATTTCCCGCTCCCTTTGTTTTGCTCCCTTGCTACACCCCCCCGCCTTTTCCCCTTACCTTCTTTTCTTTCATTCTCTCCGCCGCTTGAGTCCTCACTCTTGTCGTCGCTTTTCTTTCTTCTCGCCGAAACAGTCAGACGAGTGCATAAACATGACCGTAGGGCCTGTAAACACAATGTTTGAGACATGCAGATGAGGGGATGACATTTTTAAAAATATATTTTTTTAACATCACCCTCTGACGTACAGGTTTGTCAGGCCTTATTTTTGGGTTGTGCACATTCACGTCAATGATGGATGGTGAACTAGTCTTCAGATTTTGACACTTGGCAAGCGGTAGAAAATGGATAGGTGAAAAAAATTCTATATTTTGGAAATCTGAATGGCTCATTTGAATTATGTGTTGACTGGCCCAGTTAGTGGAATTTACATTTCCGTAGAAGTTTTGGTATGTATATATATATGCCAGGGGTGTCCAAACTACGGCCTGCCAGCCTCTTCAATTGATGAGTTTAACAAAGCATCACACAGTGAAATGCTTTCAAATTAATATTAAATACCAGCTGGGATTTGAGTGCGACATTTTTGAATGTGAGTGTGAATGTTGTCTGTCTGTGTTGGAACTGCAATGAGGTGGTGACTTGTCAAGGGTGTACCCCGCCTTCCACCCGAATGCAGCTGAGATAGGCTCCAACATCCTCCGTGACTCCGAAAGGGACAAGCGGTAGAAAATGGAAGGATATTTGCTGCCTTCTTGTGGACAATGTGAGTAAATCAGATGAATTACCCTTTGAAAGTACTTTGTATTAATACCACAGCATTTACTTCTGTCACAATCCAAACAACCTTCCCTAGTCATGGTGCAACACACATGGTCACACATAACACAACCTGCTCACTGAACATTGTGGATATTATGAAAAACGTTCAAACACCATTATAAATTTTAAAAAATTACATACATTTAAATTTAAAACACTCTCTACACACTTACCCATCATTGGCGCATTTTAGCTGCTTGATATATCTGATTGATTACAAAACTTTAAGAAGGTCGTCACGGAAGTAAACAAGGTAGAAGTCAAACTTTTTACATACTCTTAATATCCAAATATACGAATTACATATCCAATATATTAGTTATATATCCATCATATTACTTTAGTATGCACACACACACACGCACACATATATAATACCATATACACAAAATCCCTCAAAATGTCCCAGTGCTTCTATTTTTCCATTACAGTCCAGCAAGGGAAAGTGTTCTATCCACAAGTGTGACGTGAAAACAAGGTACTGACGGCCATATTGGGTTGTCAGATGTTATCTTGTGTTACAATCAAAACAGGAGTTAGTACAGCGCTTTCATAAATATGCCATCGCCGGCTGTTTCAATATTTAACGGCTACAGGGAGAGTGTGTCCCAAATAAAGTGCAGCGTATGAAACGCAGGATTGGTGTCGCAGGAATTTCTTATCAGAAAAGTAAACTTTTATAAACAGGTCCTTTGTGTTTTTACACTCTAAAGTCTTTTTTGTGCTCAAGATGCAAATAAAGAAGTTTTTCCAAATAGGAGATATGTTAAAATATATTATTAATGAAAAATGGCTTTTAATTAAACGCCATCAGACACCAGAACATTAAACATTGGTTTTAATCAGCCCCTGAAGTCATCTAGCATGCAGCTATGAAATAAAAACCAAATATGTTGCTGAGTAGACAATATGTCTAATATTTTTTTTAATTTCTGATAGACCATCAAAATATGTTGACACACACACACACACACACACACGCGTATGACTGAAGATTCTCTGCCAATCGTCTGTCTTTGCAGCGGCAGCATTGATCCAGCAGCCGGACATGTAACTCAGTTTGCATATACTTTCTAGACATGGTAAATAAAGCACTAAATATTGCTTTCAAAACGGTGATGAGTGTTGATGAATCACATGTAATATTTGCATCTTCTCCTCCCAGGATTGTGGGCCTTTTGACGGTCAGCATATATTCTGCATATGAATAAAGACAGAGACGCAAAATGGATTCCACGACTTAATTAGCTCACTTAACAGACGCAATCCCCTTTTGCACACATATGGTAGATCAGCCTTGCATGTGCTCTGTCAAGTTTGGACTTGTTTTTTGTTTTTTTGTGTCCTGTCCAGCTTCTCAGGCAAATCATATAGTTGATGTAGATGCCCATGTCGGCTGTTCAAATTTACTTTACAAAAGAGAAGTGTAGGATACTTCTCTTGTTGCCTTATTTGTATTTGACTTTATTAAATGTATTTATATTATCATTTAGTGCAGCCGGGCCGGAGCAGGAGGGGATAGAAAGAGAAAAAAAAAAGAAGACAGAGGGGGAAATTGTGGGGACAAGAGGGGGATTAGACAGAGAGACAAAAACAACAACAGCAAACAACAACAACAACAACAATAGAGCAACATCAGCAAATATGACATGTACAAATATGATGGTAAAAGTAATAGCAAATAAGCAGTTAGCGAAAAATAAAAAATAATACAGAAATGACAATGAGCATTATTACACTACAAATGGATCAATACAAATACCAATAGAAATAGCGCTATTGATATTGAACAATACCAATAATTTACCTTTATTATAAACAATGCAGTTGTTTAAATGCAACAATACATATACGTAATGATAACTTGAGATACGAAAGAATGCAGAAAAATGGAGGGGGAGAAAGAGAAGCAACCTACATTAACCTTGTAGATTGTTATAGTCACAATAGGTTAAGCTTTGTCAGTGTGCCATGTGTTACACCCAGTTTACCCTAGGGCAACAACGTTAATATATGTTTGATGAAACGTGATTATGTGCATGAGTGTAAGTATGCATATGTACTTGTATATGTACAGAATGTGTATATGTGTTTGTACAATGAATGTATATGTACAGAATGTGTATATGTGTTTGTACAGTGAATGTATATGTACAGGATGTGTATGTGTATGTTTGTATATTGAATGTGCGTGTGGATGTACGAACATTAGGTAGGTAAATATGTACTGTATTTGTGTATGTATGTGGGAGCATAGGTACCTATGTACGTATGTGAGCATATGTGAATTTGCATGTACAATACATTCGACTCCCAGAGTGCGTGGGAGCCAGAGCACGGCCCCATCACCCCCGAGAGCCCAACCCACAAACAGTAGGCGTGGTGCCCAGGGAATCAGGGACTACCGCCCCCACGCAGCCAAGCCGGCCGGCGACAGGAACCCCAGAGCCCGGCCCACCGTACCGCCCACAAGGGCCAGCAGCAGGCCGCAGACAGACGCACCCGGCAGAGGACAGGGCACGAGAAAAGCAGGGGACAGCCAGACCCCAAGCCAGCGAGAGACCACACCCCACACGGGCAGAAAGGCGAGACGCCCCGCCCGAGGGACCCAGAGACTCCCCGCAACCGGACGGGAAGACCGCCCCCGCCCCACCGGCAACCGGGCCCCCACGAGCCCACCCCCCAACCCCGGAGAGCGCGGCGAGGCCAGCCCCCGGCCACCCCACCCAAATCGGCCGCCGCAGGACCACCCAGGCACAGGGCCACAGGAACCACCCACCCCACCCGCAGGGACCCCAACGATGGAGATGGAACAACCAGCAACCGCCCCGCCGAGCCCCCCCCTCTGAGGGAGGGGGAAAATTAAAAAATAATATTAATAAAATATATTAAAAAAATAAATAAATACATTAAAAAAAAGAATTAAAAGAAGATCACAGACATGCTGACAAACGAGGTCACTACCCCAGCAACTGGCCGACTCGCAGCACCTCGGAATACCTTGCAGCACCAAGCTACCACAATAGACGCAGGGACTAGGCCCAACAGGCCCCAACCAAGACGGGCACCCGGAAGGGATGGACAGCGGGACCCAGGAGCTCCAGACACGCAGTTCGGATGCAGTAGCCTGAGGCGTCGACCCCCGTCTGACAGGCAGGCCCAGAGCGTACCCCCAGAAATATACATACATACATACATATATACATACACATACACACATACATGTATACATACCCACACATACACATATATACAGGTAAAAGCCAGTAAATTAGAATATTTTGAAAAACTTGATTTATTTCAGTAATTGCATTCAAAAGGTGTAACTTGTACATTATATTTATTCATTGCACACAGACTGATGCATTCAAATGTTTATTTCATTTAATTTTGATGATTTGAAGTGGCAACAAATGAAAATCCAAAATTCCGTGTGTCACAAAATTAGAATATTACTTAAGGCTAATACAAAAAAGGGATTTTTAGAAATGTTGGCCAACTGAAAAGTATGAAAATGAAAAATATGAGCATGTACAATACTCAATACTTGGTTGGAGCTCCTTTTGCCTCAATTACTGCGTTAATGCGGCGTGGCATGGAGTCGATGAGTTTCTGGCACTGCTCAGGTGTTATGAGAGCCCAGGTTGCTCTGATAGTGGCCTTCAACTCTTCTGCGTTTTTGGGTCTGGCATTCTGCATCTTCCTTTTCACAATACCCCACAGATTTTCTATGGGGCTAAGGTCAGGGGAGTTGGCGGGCCAATTTAGAACAGAAATACCATGGTCCGTAAACCAGGCACGGGTAGATTTTGCGCTGTGTGCAGGCGCCAAGTCCTGTTGGAACTTGAAATCTCCATCTCCATAGAGCAGGTCAGCAGCAGGAAGCATGAAGTGCTCTAAAACTTGCTGGTAGACGGCTGCGTTGACCCTGGATCTCAGGAAACAGAGTGGACCGACACCAGCAGATGACATGGCACCCCAAACCATCACTGATGGTGGAAACTTTACACTAGACTTCAGGCAACGTGGATCCTGTGCCTCTCCTGTCTTCCTCCAGACTCTGGGACCTCGATTTCCAAAGGAAATGCAAACCAAACCAACCCAAACCATCAGGTTTGGGGTGCCATGTCATCTGCTGGTGTCGGTCCACTCTGTTTCCTGAGATCCAGGGTCAACGCAGCCGTCTACCAGCAAGTTTTAGAGCACTTCATGCTTCCTGCTGCTGACCTGCTCTATGGAGATGGAGATTTCAAGTTCCAACAGGACTTGGCGCCTGCACACAGCGCAAAATCTACCCGTGCCTGGTTTACGGACCATGGTATTTCTGTTCTAAATTGGCCCGCCAACTCCCCTGACCTTAGCCCCATAGAAAATCTGTGGGGTATTGTGAAAAGGAAGATGCAGAATGCCAGACCCAAAAACGCAGAAGAGTTGAAGGCCACTATCAGAGCAACCTGGGCTCTCATAACACCTGAGCAGTGCCAGAAACTCATCGACTCCATGCCACGCCGCATTAACGCAGTAATTGAGGCAAAAGGAGCTCCAACCAAGTATTGAGTATTGTACATGCTCATATTTTTCATTTTCATACTTTTCAGTTGGCCAACATTTCTAAAAATCCCTTTTTTGTATTAGCCTTAAGTAATATTCTAATTTTGTGACACACGGAATTTTGGATTTTCATTTGTTGCCACTTCAAATCATCAAAATTAAATGAAATAAACATTTGAATGCATCAGTCTGTGTGCAATGAATAAATATAATGTACAAGTTACACCTTTTGAATGCAATTACTGAAATAAATCAAGTTTTTCAAAATATTCAAATTTACTGGCTTTTACCTGTACATATACATACACATATGTACACATACACATATATATACATACATACATACACACACATATACATACATATACACAGTTCGTCAGCCCCGACAGCCATCACGCGCGCGCGCTGCCACCAGTCACAACATCAGCCACACCCTTGCACCAGACCCAGCAGCCACGGGCGCCCACACCACAAACAAACGGCAGCAGAAACAGCAGCCGCAATAACCCCAGACAGCCAGCACCAGCCAATCAAATCAAAGCGATAAAAAAAAACTGCGACCAGCAACCACACGCCACCAGGACCACGGAGACCAGCCGGCGCCAGCCCGCCAGTCAGCCCGAACGCCAACACGCAAACGAGACACCAACACCCCCCCCCCCCACCAAAAGGCCCCCCACCCCAACCCAAACCCGCACAAACACACCACCGCCCAAACAACCGAGACACAGCATCCAGACCAGACACGGGGGCTGCGCCGCCACCACATCAAGTCACCGACAGAGACCCCACAGCGCAAGGTCGGGCCACACGAGCACGGACCCCACCCAACAGGAAGTGAGACCCGCGCAAGTTTGGACTTGTTTTAGTACACATCCATCCATCCATCTTCATCGGCTTATTCAAAGTCGGGTCACGGGGGCACAGCCTAAGCAGAAAAGTCCAGACTTCCCTCTCCACAGCTACTTCGTCCAGCTCTTCCCGGGGGATCCCGAGGCGTTCCCAGGCCAGCTGTTCGGGGGCATTCTGACCAGATGCCCGAACCACCTCATCTGGCTGCTCTCGATATGGAGGAGCAGCAGCGTTAGTGGATTCAATTTATATAGCGCTTTTTCTCTCGAGTCAAAGCGCTTTACATAGTGAAACCCATTATATACGTTTGTACATCTTTAAGATACATTTAAACCAGTGTAATCAGTGACAGCATGACGTGGTCAGGAATGTGTCTTAGGGTAAAATTTCATATGAAGCGCCATGTCATTCAATAGTTTACATTTTAATGTGTTTCTTCACGCAAAAGGGGCTCTTCCACTGATCGCAAAGCCCTACATAGAGCGCGAGTTCTGCATTTACTCTGAGCTCATCCCGAATGACAAAGTTTCTCACCCTATGTCTAAGGGAGAGCCCCGCCACCCGACGGCAGAAACTCATTTCGGCCGCTTGTACCCGTGATCTTTTCCTTTGGGTTATAACCCAAAGCTCATAACCAAAAGGTGAGGATAGGGACGTACATCGACCTGTAAATTGAGAGCTTTGCCTTGTGGCTTAAAGCTCCTTTTTTACCACGACGGACCGATACAGGGTCCGCATCACAGCAGGCACTGAACTGCCTGTCGATGTCACGATCCACACTTCCCTCACTCGTGAACAAGACTCTGAGGTACTTGAACTCCTCCACTTGGGCAAAGATCTCCTCCCCAACCCGCAGGTGGCACTCCACCCTTTTCCGGTTGAGAACCATGGACTCGGACTTTCAAATGCTGATTTTCATCCCATTCGCTTCACACTTAGCTGCGAATCGATCCAATGAGAGCTGAAGATCCTGGCCAGATGAAAAGCAGAGGCTTAATCCAGCAGCCACAAAACCGGATCCCCTCAACGCCCTAACTGTGCCTAGAAATTCTGTCCATAAAAGTTATGAACAGAATCGGTGACAAAGGGCAGCCCTGGCAGAGTCCAACCCTCACTGGTCACGGGTTCAACTTACTGCCGGCAATGTGGACCAAGCTCTGACACTGATCATACAGGGAGCGGACCGCTACATTCAGGCAGTCCGATACCCCATACTCTCTGAGCACTCCCAACAGGACCTCCCGAGGGACACGATCAAATGTCTTCTCCAAGTCCACAAAACACATGTAGACTAGTTGGGCACCTCCCATGCACCCTCAGGGATCAAGTTTTCCATCCTAATTCTGGGTTTTCCCTAGATTGCCACTGGCGGGGCCGGCGTGGCTATGGGAGTGGTTAATATGACATCATCATCATCATATATATGACATAGTTTTGAATTGCAATGATGCATACATCTTTTTAAAGACTTGTTTTATGTATATTTAAAAACAAATAGGGTTTAGTTAATAATGCCATTAATATGTATATAAAAAATGTTTCTTATATCATCAGAATAACAATCACAATTTGACTTGTTAGTGCTCTTTTTGTTCAATGCAGTTTCAAGTGTTGTTTATTGTAAAAGGTAACAAAGGCTACACTTTATTCTGCCTTCCCTAAAGGTTGCAAGTTAGTTTGCCAAATATGTAATCAGTCCTTTGAGTTAGATTTGAAATAAGTAACTTTAAGTGATTTGTTGATATTCTTCACAATGAAGTCACGTTAATACTTACTAGCTAAAGAAAGTAGGATATATATATACACATGCTGTGCACATAGATGTAGGAATCACGTTTGAGTAATAATATAATACGGAATAAACTGAAAAAAGCAATACAAATATGCAGGTTAAAGGTTGAACTCTAATGCCGCTGGCTTAATGCTAACGTGCAATGAACTAGCTCATAGACAAGCAAACTCCAATTAGCATGGACAATCGGAGGGCATACATAGACAATCATTCACATTCACATTCATATCTATGGACAATTTGCAGTCTCCAATGAAGCTAACATGAATATTTTGGAATGTGCAAGGAAACTGGAGTGCCTGGAGAAAACCCACACACGCACGGGTACAAATGCACGCTCCACAGAGTGATGTCCAAACGGAGGTTCGTAGAGTTATTACACTCCAATCAACTCCCAGTCTTGGTTAAGAAAGGTCTGGACCTGCGACTTATCAGTTATTACACTCTTGGTTAAGAAAGGTCTGAACCTGCGACTAATCAGTTGTTACATTCCTGTCTCCTCATAAACTTGATCTAGAAAGGTCTGAAGCTGCGACTCAGTTATTACATGCTAATCAACTCCCAGTCTTGGTTAAGAAAGGTCTGGACCTGCGACTTATCAGTTATTACACTCCAATCAACTCCCAGTCTTGGTTAAGAAAGGTCTGGACCTGCGACTCAGTTATTACACTCCAATCAACTCCCAGTCTTGGTTAAGAAAGGTCTGAACCTGCAACTTATCAGTTATTACACTCCAATCAACTCCCAGTCTTGGTTAAGAAAGGTCTGGACCTGCGACTTATCAGTTATTACATTCCTGTCTCCTCCCAAACTTGATCTAGAAAGGTCTGAAGCTGTGACTCAGTCATTACACTCCAATCAACTCCCAGTCTTGGTTAAGAAAGGTCTGAACCTGCGACTAATCAGTTATTACACTCCAATCAACTCCCAGTCTTGGTTAAGAAAGGTCTGGACAAGGGACTTATCAGTTATTACACTCCAATCAACTCCCAGTCTTGGTTAAGAAAGGTCTGGACCTGCGACTTATCAGTTATTACACTCCAATCAACTCCCAGTCTTGGTTAAGAAAGGTCTGGACCTGCGAGTCAACAGTTATTACACTCCAATCAACTCCCAGTCTTAGTTAAGAAAGGTCTGGACCTGCGACTTATCAGTTATTACACTCCAATCAACTCCCAGTCTTGGTTAAGAAAGGTCTGGACCAGCGACTTATCAGTTTTTACACACCTGGCAACTCCCACAGTTTATCTATAGGAAGGTCTGAACCTTAGACTTAACAAGTGCTCTCCTGCCGAATCCCAAATGGGGTCTGGAGTCTTTGAGGGAATAGGAGGTTAACTTCCAAACTAGGTTAAGAAGGGTACCGGCCTGCGAGTAATCAGTTACAGTCCTGTCCACTGACAAACTTTTTTCTTTTTTTGAAATGATTGTTGTAAAAAAAACAAAAAAAACATGACAAACAATTGTTTTCGTGTGAACAAACAAAATACACATCTGTTGTAATGTATTAGCACGCCTCAGAAGGTAGAGCAGCTGTGCAAGAAACTTGAGTGTTCCAGGTTTGATTCCAGCTTTCGTTTTCCACGTCACAGCCGTTCTGTCTTTGAACAGGACACTTCACCCACCATGCTCCCAGTGCCGCTCAATGAATGTGAATGAATGTTTGGTGGTCTGACAGGCCGTAGGCGCACATTGGCAGCCACGCTTACGTTAGTCTACCCCAGGGCCGCTGTGGCTACAAACGTATTTTACCACCATCACTGTGTGAATGTGGAGGGAAGAATGATGGGTTCTCAGTTCTCTGTGAAGTGCTCCGAGTGTCTAGAAAAGCACGTTATAAATGTCATCAATTATTATAAATATTATTAGCACTCCAAAAAAATGGAACAGCTCCATTTAACTGTACTTACAACGCATTATTTTGTATTTTTTCTTTGTATTTGAATGCACTGTTAATGTCTATTGACCACACTTGCTAATTGTTGTTGCTGCAATGGGAAGCAAGCAAGAGTTGAAGAGGACAGCTGGAACAATACATGATGGATTTTGTTTTCATTGCAATGCTGCGAGTGCAATAAACATCGCAACCGCTCCCTTTCAGTTCTCTGGGGGGTTTAAGCATGCGAGTGTGCAGTAAGGTAGCGGTCGTGGCGGTGGTCTCTGCTGGGCGCCGCCGAGTGAAGGCCATTACACACGGCCTCTTATGTTTGAGGCTCAACAAGAGACGACGTCAGTTTGAAAAGCCAAGACAACCTTCTATGATGTCGACCTTCAATGAATTGACTGAGGGCAATATTTACCGACTGCAAAATAAGTCTTAGTAACTTTTTCATATTGGTCCAAAAACGTTTTTTTTTTTTTTTTTGGGCAACGTCCTTCTTATTTGTTTGGTCGCCAAGGCACCGTGTGTGCTAGTTTGCTCGAGGAAAGGAATTCTTAAGGGTATGTCTTTGCCTCATGTTCACAGCTGCAGAAGAGGCAACATTAAAACACGCTCAGATGGAGCTAATTCAATAACGGAGCGCCCCCGCCGACAGCAAAACAGATAATTGTTTCATACGACTTAATTGTTAAGATAATATAACGCGGCGTGAACACCCTGTTAGTGCTAATTGTATTTTCTAACCTTAAGATGTGCCTAAATATTACACACATTGTATTAATGGCACCAATTGGAATTATTAGAGGTTAACCTCCAAATTTGACATGAGAAGCAGCGGCGTCGTTGTATAACCCTTTTAAACATGGCTGCCTTTACTGTGTAATGAGATGAAATGCTTGCACAATTCCAACTCCCAAAACCGCTCTGACAAAACATTCAAAATTTACACTGTTTATATTTAGATGGCTCATGACTAATGGATACAGCACCCGGGCTCTGCCATGCCTTACATACAAAAACCACTGCAGGGTGTCAGGCCTGATGAAAAATGGATGCACATCCAATGGAAGGGAAAAAATAACTTTTGGCGGTCTTTTCATTCCTAGGAATAATAGAAAAGTCTGAACCTGCGGCTCACGTGCAGGTACACTCTTGGTCTAAATACATAGGTCTGAACCTGCCACTTACCAGCTGGCACACTCCTCTCACCGACAAAACTTGGACTAAAAAGGTCTCACACTGTGACTAATCTGCAGTTCTACTCCATGGTGGCGGTATCGCCACCAAGCATGCCACCAAAACATGCATTCCGATTTACATTTTCTTCAAAAACTGTTTTCCATTGCCAGACGCACATCCATCATTAGCTCCGCATTAACATCCACAAGACGTAATTCATGCACATCATTGCTCATTATCAACTAAATCAGCTTGTGATGGTTTATGGATTAGCATAGTAAAGATTGATAATGACAGGATTATACTAAACTAATCGGTTTATTCACGCATCACAACAAAAACAATGCGGTAGCATTTTCAAAGTAGAATCAAGATTACATTGTGTAATCTGCAAAAAAAACAAGCGGTATCACTCTTCCTGCATGAGATAATGAGGAAGTCCTCATTTCATTGCTCCTGATTGACATGTTGCAGTCACATTCTCTCATGTCTCAGAGCTTTTTTTAAAAAAATGATCTTTCCCAGTTTAGTAGTCAGGAGAAAATTCCTGCTTTAATTAAAACTTTCTATTTTCATACTGGCATCTGTCTGCATGTACATTTCAGTGTTGTTGTACTTCTATTGCATTTCCAGAAAGCTAAGGACCGGGGGCTGGACTTCTGCCATCACTATTATTCTCATTTTAAGAACTAGCAACCTCTGCAGTGGACATTTGTTTTTGTTATATTCTTTTTTATCATCAGGTACAATTTTTTAAAATAGCCCTGCGTTGCAAAATACAAGTGTCCGATGTAGCGGACACTGGCCGTTAGGTTAAAATGTCAATGCAATCGTTCTAACCAATTATAATACTCTGACATTTGTGTAGCTGTGACTATATTGAAATGCTTGCCACCCATGTAAAAACTGCAAGTAGGAAGGACACCCTCCTTTTAAAGACCCACTACAAAAAAGGTAGTCAAAGATCCTCAGAACTGCACTTTTTTTTTTTTGTTGCAAAAATTCCGAATTAAGCGGAATTTTTGTGCATTCTAATTTTTAATACACGGCAAGTACGAGAATGGTAGCAATGATAAAGACAGTCATTTATTGCACCCATAAAGCCCTCAAATTCTTTTTTATTTTTTTTTAAATGCCAACAATAATCCATTTGCCGTATTTTTTGGACCATGGGGCGCACCTGATTATAAGGCGTACTGCCGAAGAGCGAGTCCATTCAGGCCTATTTTCATACAAAAGGCGCACTGTGTGTGTGTGTGTGTGTGTGTGTGTGTATATATACACATACATATATATATATATATATATATATATATAAACCCTGTTTCCATATGAGTCGGGAAATTGTGTTAGATGTAAATATAAATGGAATACAATAATTTGCAAATCCTTTTCAACTCATATTCAATTGAATGCACTACAAAGACAAGATATTTGATGTGCAAACTCAAACTTTTTTTTTTTTTTGCAAATAATAATTAACTTAGAATTTTATGGCTGCAACACGTGCCAAAGTAATTGGGAAAGGGCATGTTCACCACTGTGTTACATGGCCTTTCCTTTTAACAATACTCAGTAAACGTTTGGGAACTGAGGAGACACATTTTTAAGCTTCTCAGGTGGAATTCTTTCCCATTCTTGCTTGATGTACAGCTTAAGTTGTTCAACAGTCCGGGGTCTCCGTTGTGGTATTTTAGGCTTCATAATGCGCCACACATTTTCAATGGGAGACAGGTCTGGACTACAGGCAGGCCAGTCTAGTACCCGCACTCTTTTACTATGAAGCCACGTTGATGTAACACGTGGCTTGGCATTGTCTTGCTGAAATAAGCAGGGGCGTCCATGGTAACGTTGCTTGGATGGCAACATATGTTGCCCCAAAACCTGTATGTACCTTTCAGCATTAATGGCGCCTTCACAGATGTGTAAGTTACCCATGTCTTGGGCACTAATACACCCCCATACCATCACAGATGTTGGCTTTTCAACTTTGCGCCTATAACAATCCGGATGGTTCTATTCCTCTTTGGTCCGGAGGACACGACGTCCACAGTTTCCAAAAACAATTTGAAATGTGGACTCGTCAGACCACAGAACACTTTTCCACTTTGTATCAGTCCATCTTAGATGAGCTCTGGCCCAGCGAAGCCGACAGCGTTTCTGGGTGTTGTTGATAAACGGTTTTCGCCTTGCATAGGAGAGTTTTAACTTGCACTTACAGATGTAGCGACCAACTGTAGTTACTGACAGTGGGTTTCTGAAGTGTTCCTGAGCCCATGTGGTGATATCCTTTACACACTGATGTCGCTTGTTGATGCAGTACAGCCTGAGGGATCGAAGGTCACGGGCTTAGCTGTTTACGTGCAGTGATTTCTCCAGATACTCTGAACCCTTTGATGATATTACGGACCGTAGATGGCGAAATCCCTAAATTCCTTGCAATAGCTGGTTGAGAAAGGTTTTTCTTAAACTGTTCAACAGTTTGTTCACGCATTTGTTGACAGATTGGTATCGGACCGCACAAAAAATAAAAAATAATAATAAAAAATATATATATAATTGCATTAAATCAACATAAAAAACACAATATATACATTATATATCAATATAGATCAATACAGTCTGCAGGGATACAGTCCGTAAGCACACATGATTGTATTTCTTTATGACATATATACATATATATACATACATATATATATATATATATATATATATATATATATATATATATATATATATATATATATATATATATATGTGTGGGGAAAAAATCACAAGACTACTTCATCTCTACAGGCCTGTTTCATGAGGGGTTCCCTCAATCATCAGGAGATTGAGGGAACCCCTCATGAGATTGAGGGAACCCCTCATGAAACAGGCCTGTAGAGATGAAGTAGTCTTGTGATTTTTTTCCCACACATACATATATTGCGCTCTACTACGGTATCGAGCACTATTTTTTGGAAAACCTTAAGATATATATATATATATATATATATATAATATATAAATATACATATACATATATATACATAAATATAATGTATATATACATAATATATATATATACATAATATATATATATATATATATATATATATATATATATATATATATACACACACACACACACATATATATACATAATATATATATATATATATATACATATATATATATACACATACACAGGTAAAAGCCAGTAAATTAGAATATTTTGAAAAACTTGATTTATTTCAGTAATTGCATTCAAAAGGTGTAACTTGTACATTATATTTATTCATTGCA
>NC_084552.2:41800332-41887832 GCF_033978685.3 Nerophis lumbriciformis
ACCAATTGGCTTCAGTGGTTCAATGCCTCACGAGGCTTCATCTGACCATCACTATTGATTAAACAAACAAAACAAAAAAGCGAGAGCAACAGGGACGTGCTTTGAATGGACATACTATGAAAGAAACTAAACAAAATGCGGGAACACAGCAACAACACTTACTCGGAAATGTGGCGCGTACTTGAGCGCAGCATGAAAAGGATCGTCGACAGTCACCAGAGAACAGAGAAGAATGTCCCAACTAAGCAATGGTGCGGCAAACTCGAAAAATAGTGATAATTACAAACAGAAAGCAGGTGCGTGGATCAGCACACAGAGAAAGATGTGAAGCGCTTACGAAAAAAACACCAACACAACAGGAAGTGCCACCAAAATAAGAGCGTAGGAAAGGAACTAACACTAGGAGAACCCTAACAAACGCAACACAATGCTGGTGTAACCAGCCGTGACATATTATCTAGAAGACCACTGTGAAGTGTTTTAAAATGTGATTAAAATTATTAAGGTCCTGGAGTAAGAATGTTCGTCAAATATCCTCGATGATTGGAGCACTGGTGCTGTTTTTAAGTAACCACTGTAAAAACACTAATTAAATGTTCTCTATATCTGGGGTTCTTAACATTTCCACTACAGAGTTGCCTGGGGCCCACTCAAATGTTCACATTGAATAACAATCTTACACTTGATTATAATTGTATTCAATAATTACTTCTAACCTACTTACAGTTCAACATGATTCATTAATTAAAGTACCACTGATAGTCGCACACACACTAAGTGTGTTGAAATTACCCTCTGCATTTGACCCATTCCCTTGTTCACCCCCTGGGAGGTGAGGGGAGCAGTGAGCAGCAGCGGTGGCCGCGCTCGGGAATCATTTTGGGGGATTTAACCCCCAATTCCAACTCTTGATGCTGAGTGCCAAGCAGGGAGGTAATGGTTCCTATTTTTATAGTCTTTGGTATGACTTGGCCGGGGTTTGAACTCACGACCTACCGATCTCAGGGCGGACACTAAACCTTGTGAAATTATATGAAACCATGTGTTAATCACAACAATTATTATCAAAGCTTAAATCAGGCTGATTACAAAAACAGATGCTAATCAAAAATACTGTAAAAGAAGGTACTCCTAAAGACTGATGAAAATAAGTATACCGTATTTTTCGGACTATAAGTCGCTCCGGAGTATAAATCGCACCGGCCGAAAATGCATAATAAAGAAGGAAAAAAACATATATAAGTCGCACTGGAGTATAAGTCGCATTTTTGGGGGAAATTTATTTGATAAAACCCAACACCAAGAATAGACATTTGAAAGGCAATTTAGAATAAATAAGAATAGTGAACAACAGGCTGAATAAGTGTACGTTATATGACGCACAAATAACCAACTGAGAACGTGCCTGGTATGTTAACGTAACATATTATGGTAAGAGTCATTCAAATAAATATAACATATAGAACATGCTATACGTTTACCAAACAATCTGTCACTCCTAATCGCTAAATCCCATGAAATCTTATACGTCTAGTCTCTTACGTGAATGAGCTAAATATTATTGATATTTTATGGTAATGTGTAATAATTCCACACATAAGTCGCTCCTGTGTATAAGTCGCACCCCCGGCCAAACTATGAAAAAAACTGACTTAATAGTCCGAAAAATACGGTACATACAATTATGCAGTGTTAAAATAAATATAATTATAACTAAATTAATAATGATGATATATGTTTTTGAATTAAACTATTAATACAATCAAATGGAAATACAGCTTTACCATTTCAGTCATAATTTCTGTGCTTAAGAAACTCGTTCCAGACTTCTTGTTTATTTAAAATTGTCATTACTGCCAAAAGTGGTGGAAAACTGATTATCGCTGAGGTCTATACAGACTGGGATCTGAGCCGAGGATGTCATTGTGGCTTGTGCAGCCCTTTGAGACACTCGTGATTTAGGGATATATAAATAAACTTAGATTGATTGATACTTTTTGCCGGCCCAAAAATGGGCCCCTAGGTTACGAAACACTGCTTTACAGGAAAGCTATATGCTGTTTTAAGGCTCTTCTAGATGACAGGAGTTTTTAATCAAATGCAAAAATGCTTGCCGAAGATCATCTATTTCAGGCCAGCGCTGCAAAAACACTGCTCAAAATATAAGTCTAGTCATTTTATCCCCCCCCCCCAACATCCACTTTTTATTGCAAAAACATTCTCCCCGTGAAAATGTCTTCATTCTTGATGATCGTCCTTCAGTCAGGGCTTCTTGGACACGGCTGCGTTCATTATGATTCATGTTGTTGCTCCAATTCAAGCCAAATGTAGCCTAGCAAGGCGAGATGGACATGGGTGCTGACTCAGAAGGGGACATTAGCATACAGCTGCCATCACCAGCCAAGGCTGCAGCTGCACACACGGGAAGTGGGGACGAGGACGTCAACAAAAAAGGTCCACAGAGACCTTTCTCTGTCTCTTCATGACTGATGCTGTGTCCCAACATGAAGCTGAAACATGACGTCCTCAGAATGGATTCCCATCTTGTCCCCAATTCACTCCGTCTCACCGAGGCAGATTGCAGCCTGGCAGCAAACAGGTCCGTCTCAAATCTGTCCCCGAATCCTGTGATATATCGCTCGTATTTGTCTCCCCCCAACCCGCCCTCGCCTGTCCTCCCTCCTCCAATTTCTGACCAATCTGGCATTGCGGTTTATCAGAGCGTCGTAAAGAATTTATGGCAGGATCTTAGACTGGTGAGGGATGTCTCCTGCAGACGGAATTAACGCACGCCAGCATGACTGGCGGCCTTCGCTCGTTCACGCCGCCCATCTTGGAATGTTGTCTAAGTTGCAAGAGGACACTGAGGGAAAACACAGTCGTCATGGTTAGTTCAACTTTGATGTCAGGATGTGGTTGTAGATGCAGGTATCCCCAGTAATAGCTAAGCTTTATATAGATATGACTTTATTGTTGTATTTTACCTTTTTTTCCCCCTCAAAAAATACAACTTTACTCCCGTAAGTTAATGAATTTATTACCTTGACACTGATGGCCTTTTTAATACAAGATTATTTTTTTACAGGTTAGGTTATTCTTTAAATCAGGGGTGTCAAACTCATTTTAGATCGGGGGCCACATGTAGAAAAATGTACTCCCAGTGGGCCGGACTGGTGAAATCACGACGCGATAACTTAAAAATAAAGACAACACGCACACTGGGAGTCGAATATATTGTACATACAAATTCACATATACTCACATACATACATAGGTACCTACGCTCCCACATACATACACAAATACAGTACATATTTACATACTTAGTTTGTACATCCACACGCACATTCAATATACAAACATACATATACACATACTGTACATATACATTCACTGTACAAACACACATATACACATTCTGTACATATACAAGTACATATGCATACGTACACTCTTGCACATAATCACGTTTCATCAAACATATATTAACGTTGTTGCCCTAGGGTAAACTGGGTAACACATGGCCCACTGACAAAGCTTAACCTATTGTTACTATAACAATCTACAAGGTTAATGTAGGCTGCTTCTCTTTCTCCCCCTCCATTTTTCTGCATTCTTTCACATCTCAAGTTATCATTATGTATATGTATTGTTGCATTTGAAAAATTGTATTGTTGATAATAGAGGTAAATTATTGGTATTGTTCATTATCAATAGCGCTATTTCTATTGGTATTTGTATTGCTTCATTTGTAGTGTAATAATGCTCATTGTCATTTCTGTATTATTTTCACTAACTGCTTATTTGTTATCACTTTTACCATCATATTTGTACATGTCGTATTTGCTGATGTTGTTGTTATTGTTGTGTTTGTTGTTGTTGTTTTTGTCTCTCTGTCTAATCCCCCTCTTGTCCCCACAATTTCCCCCCCTGTCTTTTTTTCTCTTTCTATCCCCTCCTGCTCCGGCCCGGCTGCACCAAATGATAATATAAATACATTTAATAAAGTCAAATACAAATAAAGCAACAAGAGAAGTATCCTACACTTCTCTTTTGTAAATTAAATCTGAACAGCCGATATGGGCATCTACATCAACTATATGATTTGCCTGAGAAGCTGGACAGGACAAAAATAAATAAATAAATAAAGACAACTTCAGATTGTTTTCTTTGTTTAAAAATAGAACAAGCACAATCTGAAATTGTACAAATCATAATGTTGGGATTTTTTTTTTTTTTACAATTACCTGTTGCGGTTAATAGTATATATACTTTATCTGTCGTTATTTATATTTTCTGAATAAATAATGTGATAATGTTCATCGGTCAACTCGTTGCTGTTAATTTTCAATCTATCTAGATAAAAAAATTATATCAAAATCAAATTACAGTATTTAATTTAAGTAGTTTGATCATTTTCCTCGACTGATGTACTAACATCATGTGGTTTATTTTGTACATTTGTAGCATCATCTACAAAGAATCGCCATTGCCACATCCAGTGGACACATTTAGAACAGCTGTTTTTTTCATTCGAAAATTTCAGGTTAATTTTTATACTTAGCAAACTCATCCCGCGGACCGGATGAAACCTGTTCGAGGGCCTGATCCGGCCCTCGGACCGTACGTTTGACACCACTGCTTTAAGTACAACATTTCCCTGTCATAATTAGGTCTTGTTTCTTCCAAGCTAGCCTTCTCCTTTTTTTTTTTACTTCTGACATTGCAATTATTCTATGATTTTTTTTAAATCAAAATCTTTGTTTTTATAAAATGTCTTTATTCTCATCAGATTACTTTGTCATGAAAAGTGAGACTTTAATTTAAGCTCATGATCTCAGCACTTTTCTCTTGACTTGAAAAGTGCAACTTTATTTTGGTGTTTTTGCGACTTCTTGCCTTGTGACATTGATGGCCGTCAATCAGGTTTTGTTTCTGGTAGAGTCAGAACACTCCTCTCTTCGCTCCTCAAGACTCGGAGCGCTTGACTGTTCATCCAGGATTTGGGGAGCGAAAAATAAAATGGAAACCTGTGACACTTTAAAGAAATAATGATAATGTGTAAATAACTCTGTCATGTCATGACAACAAAAAATAATGTGGGGGGGGTTTATGGCTGTAACTCAGTACTTAAGACCAACACTTGTTTCAGTGTCAATGCAACATTGACACTGATACACACTAATACTCAAACTTACTTTGTTTTCTGACTCCATTTTTTAACTTTGACTTGTTTTTAATTATATAGCATTATTCTTGTGAAATGACGACTTTATCTTAAGAGGTTCAACTGTGTTCTAATAATCATATTTTTGTTTAACCATATGGCTTTATTCATGTAAAATTAAGACATTTTCTGGTCAAATTGACTCTTGATATTAAAAATAAACTTTACTTGTTACAATACTACATTACTTTTACACTCAGATTGCAATCTTTTATTTATATGTAAAAAAAATTTTAAAAGAGAGTTTCTCTGAATCTTTTTTACTTGTAAAATTTCAACATTATCTTCTTAAAACGGCGGGCATATTTTCAGGATAATAATGTGATGTGTTTTTTTTGGCCAAACCAAATAAGTTTGTTCACTTTGGTTTTGCAAGATTGAGATTTTGTTGTTGGCTTGCAACTTTTATCCTTTGAAATTTCCACCGAATTATCCATTTATTTAGTCATATTACAGTGTTTTTGTACATTGGCGTTTATCTTGTAAAAATATTGGAAATATTTACTCAATAAATCTATACAGGAAAATGCAATGTACAGTCTTTTAAAAAAGATGCAATATATTGTATTCTTTATAATAGGGTTACGGGGGTTTTAGAGAAATAATTCCCTTAAAAGTGTTGAGTGATGGTGGACGCCATGTTTCCTTAAGCAATAGTAGCTATACAAAAGCCAGATGAATACAATGTCCTGGATAGTGACACCAAAACAAATTAAAATGGTCTGTGTGGCACAATGGTGCCAATCTGTGCTGGGTGGTCCTGGTGTCATGACAGGATTTTTCTTCCATTGTTTGCGGCTTACAAGACCCCTCAGGAGGATCCCTGCGGCCGAGACGCCATTAACTGTCTCAGATTTGGGACAATCACAATGTGACTCTCACATTTGGTCGAAAAGGTCCCTTTTCCAATTAATCTCAGAGTCTTTTTCAGGTCTTTAAAGATTTCTTTGTGGGTCCACCATGAAAAGGCCCTCATAGAGACTTTGGCAAGACGCCATGGGACATATCTATGTCCGTAGATAGCTTTGAGACACAGTCCTGGATTTGTTTGGAAAATGTACTGCTCTAAATATTGCCAAGTGAAGACAAACAATAATGTTCTATTAGGAGAACATTTATGATCGTAATTTACAACTTTTTTATTGTAACATCAGGGCTTCATTCTTGCAGGATAAAGACTAGTATCTGAACAAAACCCGACTTTAATTGTCGTATTCTTTTTTCATATGATGACTTTTATCTGAATACAAACTATGTTTCTATTATCATTACGACCTAATACAACATGTGTTTTCTCTTACCATTACAGTATTTTTCTCTTTTTTGACTAAGAAAAATACACATTTTCATCATAGCACATTCGCTTTATTTTCTCAAAACTAAACTTTTGGCTTTTATGACTTTTTACAGTATTATCATAAAATTGCAAAAAAAAAATGTCATAGCTTACCTCTTTATTCTCATAAGAGTAGAGGTGTCACGGTCCCATAGTGATATTGGTCCTATATAAGGAAAAAAAAAAACAAGGATCGGATGCTTATTAAAAAAAGAACGCAGTAACAAACGTGTCCACATCATTCAACTTCATAAGCGTAACTAAACCACCTGCTCAGTGGCCTTGTGGTTAGAGTGTCCGCCCTGAGATCGGTAGGTCATGAGTTCAAAACCCGGCCGATTCATACCAAAGACTATAAAAATGGGACCCATTACCTCCCTGCTTGGCACTCAGCATCAAGGTGTCAGAGTTTGTAGTTGACGAACCCCAAGATGCAGAGATGGCAGCAGGCTTGGTACAATAAAACATGTTTTTAATGTTCAAAAATAAGAAAATGAAAACACGAACCAGAAAACAGGAAGCAGGAACAGGAGTCAGGATCCAGGGAATAGCTTAACGACAGCATACAGCAAACAACGACACGACAGGTAGTAACGACAATGATCCAGCAATGACTGGAGGAGAAGGCAGGTTTAAATAGTAGCTGGCTGATTGACACCAGGTGTGGCCAGGTGCCAATCAGCCACAGCTGAGGGGAAGCAGCACTCAGGGAGACACTCAGGAAATGAAGACAAAATAAAAGCGCTGACAGGAAACTAAGACAAACAGAGAAAAAACTAAAACATAGTCAAACTGTCAGGGACAAGCCTGACAGTAGCCCCCCTTCCTATAACGGATACCAGACGTTCTAGGAACACCCCCCCCAAAAAACAGTCCAAAGTCACGGGAGGGTGGAGGGAGGACAAGGAGGTGGGCCACCAGGCCAAGTGTCCCCGCAACCAGCGGGGAAGAGTTAGGTGGCGACGGCGAGTTGAACGCCGCCGCAATTGGCGAGGCGGCTCGACCGCCGGCATGGGAGGACCCACCACCGGAGACGATGGTGGCGCCCTCTGCTGGCCCACCGGAGAAGATGGCGGTGGCGCCCTCTGCTGGCCCACCGGGGAGGATGGCGGTGGCGCCCTCTGCTGGCCCACCGGGGAGGATGGCGGTGGCGCCCTCTGCTGGCCCACCGGAGAGGAGGATGGTGGCGCCCTCTGCTGCTGGCCCACCGGAGAGGAGGATGGTGGCGCCGTCTGCTGCTGGCCCACCGGAGAGGAGGATGGTGGCGCCGTCTGCTGCTGGCCCACCGGAGAGGAGGATGGTGGCGCCGTCTGCTGCTGGCCCACCGGAGAGGAGGATGGTGGCGCCGTCTGCTGCTGGCCCACCGGAGAGGAGGATGGTGGCGCCGTCTGCTGCTGGCCCACCGGAGAGGAGGATGGTGGCGCCGTCTGCTGCTGGCCCACCGGAGAGGAGGATGGTGGAGCCGTTGGTTGTAAACCCACCGGAGTGCATGGTGGCGTCTGCCGGCCCACCGGACTGCATGGTGGCGTCTGCCGGCCCACCGGACTGCATGGTGGCGTCTGCCGGCCCACCGGACTGCATGGTGGCGTCTGCCGGCCCACCGGACTGCATGGTGGCGTCTGCCGGCCCACCGGACTGCATGGTGGCGTCTGCCGGCCCACCGGACTGCATGGTGGCGTCTGCCGGCCCACCGGACTGCATGGTGGCGTCTGCCGGCCCACCGGACTGCATGGTGGCGTCTGCCGGCCCACCGGACTGTATGGTGGCGTCTGCCGGCCCACCGGACTGCATGGTGGCGTCTGCCGGCCCACCAGACTGCATGGTGGCGTCTGCTGGTCCACCGAAGAGGATGGCGCCGTCTGTTGCAGACCCACTGGGGTGAGGAGTAGCTGTGCCTCCCGAGCTGCACAGCCACTCCTAGCCCCCCCCTCAAGGGACGGATCCCAGACGTCCCCAGACAGGCCCACAGACGAAAGGGATGGGTGGGAGAGGGCTTGAAATGCGGCCGGACTCCTCTTCAATTTAGCCATTAATTCTAATGCTTTGTTAAGCCTCTCCGCCATGGAAATCTCCGCGGGGAACGTGTTAACAGGCTGGATCATTATGTCAGAGTTTGTAGTTGACGAACCCCAAGATGCAGAGATGGCAGCAGGCTTGGTACAATAAAACATGTTTTTAATGTTCAAAAATAAGAAAATGAAAACACGAACCAGAAAACAGGAAGCAGGAACAGGAGTCAGGATCCAGGGAATAGCTTAACGACAGCATACAGCAAACAACGACACGACAGGTAGTAACGACAATGATCCAGCAATGACTGGAGGAGAAGGCAGGTTTAAATAGTAGCTGGCTGATTGACACCAGGTGTGGCCAGGTGCCAATCAGCCACAGCTGAGGGGAAGCAGCACTCAGGGAGACACTCAGGAAATGAAGACAAAATAAAAGCGCTGACAGGAAACTAAGACAAACAGAGAAAAAACTAAAACATAGTCAAACTGTCAGGGACAAGCCTGACACAAGGGTTGTAATTGGGGGTTAAATCACCAAAAATGATTCCCGAGCGCAGCCACCGCTGCTGCTCACTGCTCCCCTCACCTCCCAGGGGGTGGAACAAGGGGATGGGTCAAATGCAGAGGACAAATTACAACCACTATTTTGTTTTAATGTGTCTAATACTAAAAAAAAATAGTGCAGTTCCCCTTTAAATAGAAGTGTGGTGGTAATAAGTTTTTGGCGACATCTGGTGGCCACAGTAGTTCATTAATGTTAAAGTACCAATGATTGTCACACACACACACACTAGGTGTGGTGAAATTTGTCCTCTGCATTTGACCCGTCCCCTTGTTCCACCCCCTAATGTGTCTAACGCTTGGCAGCACGGTGGAACAGGGGTTAGTGCATCTGCCTCACAATATGAAGGTCCTGAGTAGTCCTGGGTTCGATCCTGCGCTCGGGATCTTTCTGTGTGGAGTTTGCATGTTCTTCCCGTGACTGCGTGGGTTCCCTCCGGGTACTCCGGCTTCCTCCCACCTCCAAAGACATGCACCTGGGGATAGGTTGATTGGCAACACTAAATTGGCCCTAGTGTGTGAATGTGAGTGTGAATGTTGTCTGTATCTGTGTTGGCCCTGAAATGAGGTGGCAACTTGTCCAGGGTGTACCCCGCCTTCCGCCTGAATGCAGCTGAGATAGGCTCCAGCACCCCCTGCGACCCCAAAAGGGACAAGCGGTAGAAAATGGATGGTTCGATGGTGTCTAACGCTGACAATCATTATGAGAGGCAACAAGACAGATGTATTTGTTTTAATGCATTCCAACTCGTGAATAACCGTAAATAAAAGTCCGCTTAAGTTAAAAAATAAATTAAAAAAAAAAAAAAGCATCCATCTATATCTTGACAAAAAAACCCTCAATGACTTGAACAGTAGATAATGATTATGTGCAGTAAAACATTTTATGAACTCAACTCACCTTAATGGGCCCTGCGATGAGGTGGCGACTTGTCCAGGGTGTACCCCGCCTTCCGCCCGATTGTAGCTGAGATAGGCTCCAGCACCCCCCGCGACCCCGAAGGGAATAAGCGGTAGGAAATGGATGGATGGAACTCACCTTAATGTGTTTTCCTAAATTTGTGTTACAAGTCTTAGATGGGCTTCACGGTGGCAGAGGGGTTAGTGCATCTGCCTCACAATACGAAGGTCCTGAGTAGTCTTGGGTTCAATCCCGGGCTCGGGATCTTTCTGTGTGGAGTTTGCATGTTCTCCCCGTGACTGCGTGGGTTCCCTCCGGGTACTCCGGCTTCCTCCCACCTCCAAAAACATGCACCTGGGGATAAGTTGATTGGCAACACTAAATTGGCCCTAGTGCGTGGATGTGAGTGTGAATGTTGTCTGTCTATCTGTGTTGGCCCTGCGATGAGGTGGCGACTTGTCCAGGGTGTACCCCGCCTTCCGCCCGATTGTAGCTGAGATAGGCTCCAGCGCCCCCCGCGACCCCAAAAGGGAATAAGCGGTAGAAAATGGATGGATGGATGAAAGTCTTAGATGAAGAGAGCAGTTATGATATTGGTATACAGAGTAAAAAACTAAAAACTGAGCTTTGGGCATTGTTTCCTCTAAACTCACACATTTGTCTAAATACGGTCAAGCACATGCATTATTGTGGGTTTCCTGCACGTTCCTGCGACCTAGCTACATGGCTGTAAAAGTAGCTAAGCTACAGGAAAAGCTGCTCAATAAAAAAGTAGCTTATGCTACCGCCAAGCTCCTGGAAAATGTAGTTAAGCTACATGTAGCTTGTTACTGCCCATCTTTGGACATGTGGGCCCATAGATATACAGTACATGCCGTTAAATGTAGCTTTGATGTAGCAAACTACTTTTGCCATGTAGCTTGCTACAATTTTCCGTGTATAACGTCCCCTGTAGCTTAGCTACATTTAATCGTGAGTAACTTGTAGCTTAACTTGCTACGTTTTCCAAGTAGCTTGTCCACGTAAGCGGACTTTTGCTTGCATTAATTTACGTTAGAATTCATTGCCATCAGCAGTGTCCTCACTTACGGATTTTTAGTGTGGTTTGCTAGCTGCACTAAAGCGAACCAACATCCAGCGAGTGGTTAAAGCGGCGGGGAAAATTACAAGGACGCTACTCCCAGAGATGAGTGCCATGTACACAACTCGCTGCCTAAAGCGAGTACACAACATCCTGAAGGACAGATACCACCCAGCACATGGCCTCTTCAACCTGCTACCCTCTGGAAGGAGGTATAGATCGATTTGCGCCAGGACCACCAGAATGTCTCTCAGTCAGTATCCCCAGGCTGTGAGACTGCTAAATGAACAGCCTGCCCCTTTGCTGCCCCGGACCATCTTATTACCTCACTCTTCACCACCTCAATAATTGTGCTCTGGACATTGCATTGCTGCAACATCAACGGAACACCCATCAGAAATCTGACTGTTCCCACCCCTACGTCCCTCTTATCGCGATCTTCCTGACAATGCTAAAATGCTAAAATGTAAACTATTGTCAACCTGCACATCAATGCAGTTTCTATGCCGCTGGACAAAGCTCAAACAAAATCTCGTTGTTCATGTATGACTTAAGTGTTATTATGACAATGACAATAAAGGAATTGATTGATTGATTGATTGATTGATTGAAAAGAAAAACATGTGTTCTTGGCTTATGTAAAGATTGTGAAAGATAGGCAGAATTCCAAGAAAAAAACTGCAGTTCCCTTTTAACGAAAGTCCATTCAAGGTTATGACTTTTTTAGCCAAAAAATACATATATTTTTTATTTGTATTTTATTTTACACATTTGAACTTGTAATATTAGATTTACTCTTGTAAAATTCCAATTTTTCCTCAACAGAATCACAAGTATGGTCCTAATATTACAGCTTTATTTTCGGAGAGAAAATTGGGACTTAGTGTAAAAAAACAAAACAATTTCAACATTTAAGCTTTCTTCTGGAAAATACCACCTTTTTATATAACATCTCAGTTTTATCATTGTAAAAAATTTACTTTTTTTTCACGACATCATGGCTTTATTGTCGTTTTTCGAAACATTACATCTTTTTTCACAATTTTATGGCTTTATTCTTGTAAGAGTGCGCCTCATCTTTCATGTACGTACATCATTGCCCCTATTTTTTTTTATCAGGAAAGACATGTGTCCAGGGTGTACCCCGCCTTCCGCCCAAATGCAGCTGGGATAGGCTCCAGCACCCCCCGCGATCCCGTAAGGGACAAGCAGTAGAAAATGGATAGTTGGATGGAAAAAAATAAATAATTTTTTGTAACATAATTTCCCATCACCATGTGTCAGTCATTATTCATGTGAGTAATTGCAATTCTTCTCACATGATTTCTGGAAAATTGGTGAGTTTACACGCCAATCCTTGCTCTAAGCACAAAGGTACACATACAGCAGCCTTCATAGTCTGATGAATCCGGTTCTTAACCATCCAGTTGTGGTCCAGTTTTGCACACTGCTGTTTCTAGCCTAATTATGTTCAGTTTAAATATTAATCACTGTATGACGCCGGTTGTTTCAAGTCACATCCTTAAAAATAGATTGCCGAAAAAATAAGCACATGATCCTCTCGGAGTGACGCTTGCGCCTGTTTGTTAATCTGCATAAAGACAACTATTTGCTTTCATTTCTGCAGAGCGAGTGAGATGGAGAAGGGGTATGGTGGGGGGCTTTATTATTCCGCTTCTACTGCTGCATGACACTTTTGGGTTGCGTCCCGGTGGAGATCCTCTTGGAAAACTGGGTCGAATGTTAAATCGGCTGTGGAATCAAGAACAGAGCGCCGGAGTTGCAAAAGAATGGAAACAACATTTTCCTTGTGTTTTATTGACGCAGTGTAGTCGCCCTACTGTACGTCCAGACAACTGTCTTTGCATTGCAGAACACTATCAAGTACAACACTATTCTGTAGTGGATCTCATTAGATGGGGCAGGTGAATAGCAATTAGACGAGCCTAGCTCGCAACTCTTGATGTTTATATGTAATAACTCAGCGGGGAAAGCCATCTGTCGTCTTAGCGTGCAGTTATTTCCACCTTCAAAGCGTAAAAAGTTGACTGGGGAAGTGAGAACAAGAGCTTTTCATATACTTTGGAAGCTCAAGTCGTTTTGACGCCTGCTTGGCATAAACAACAGTGAGGGGGTGAAAAAATAGCATCTTGGCTGCATGTCACTGACGCACAGACGACACCTTTGCACCTGACAAGCTCTGACTTCAAGTGTCTGTAAACACTACGTGGAATTAATAACCTGACTGCATTTTTCATGCTTTACGTGATATATACCTTTACCTCATATATACTGTAATAGTATGTACAGTGGGGGAAATAAATATTCAATGTCCTGCCGTATACTGTATTTTCCGGACCATAGGGCGCACCGGATTATAAGGCACACTGCTGATGAATGGTCTAATTTCGATTTTTTTTTTCCATATATAAGGCGCATCGGGTTATAGGGCGCATTAAAGGAGTCATATATATATATATTTTTTCTAAATTGAAAAGACTTCCTTGTGGTCTACATAACATGTAATGCTGGTTCTTTGGTCAAAATGTTGCATAGATTATGTTTTACAGATCATCTTCAAGCCGCTTTCCGACAGTCGCTTCCGGATGCGCAGTTTTGTGGGCGGTCTTATTTACGTGGCTCACCTTCGGCAGTGTTTTCTCCTCGTCATCTTTGTTGTAGCGTGCAAGGACGGGAGTGGAAGAAGTGTCAAAAGATGGAGCTAACTGTTTTAATGACATTCAGACTTTACTTTAATCAATATCTCCTCCACCGCTGGAAATGTTTCCCGTAAAAAATCGTCCAACCGGAACTCTCTAATAACTAAAGTTCCTCGGGTGAATAATGTAAACTCACTACGCATGTATGTTTTAGCGCTTTCATGGCAGATATAAGTAAGAACTTTACACTACTTTATATAAGAAATGGCAACAGCGGAGGATGAATGTCCCATAACAAGAAGATAGAGAAAAAGAAGAAGCTTAGCGACGACGGTGTCGGCACAAACTACAAAGGCGGACACGCGCAATTTTTCAAGACTTACGCAGATCCCAAATACACATCAGCAGGTACCATAAGGTAAGAATGATAAATAAATAAATGATAAATGGGTTATACTTGTATGGCGCTTTTCTACCTTCAAGGTACTCAAAGCGCTTTGACAGTATTTCCACATTCACCCATTCACACACTGATGGCGGGAGCTGCCATGCAAGGCGCTAACCAGCAGCCATCAGGAGCAAGGGGTGAAGTGTCTTGCCCAAGGACACAACGGACGTGACTAGGATGGTAGAAGGTGGGGATTGAACCCCAGTAACCAGCAACCCTTCGATTGCTGGCACAGCCACTCTACCAACTTCGCCACGCCGTCCCAAGAAAAAGAAAAGTTGCTTTTGCATAATATTGCAAAACAAAACGCCAGATAATATGTCTTACCTTCTACACACATCATAATAATACTCGTATGTTGAAGCACATCAAGCGGTGCGGCTTCATAGCTTACCAAAGTCGTACTAAAACATTTTGATAGATTTTTGAGCGCCGTGTGTAATGTTCTATATTTTCAATGGAACATATAAAATGTTGGTGTTGTTTACTTGAGTCATATTGCAGTCTACACCTATGTCTTGTGTGTGACTGCCATTATATTGCAGTCTACATGTATCTCTTATGTTTGACTGCCATCTACTGGTCATACTTACCATTACACCATGTACCAAATAAAATAGCTTTGAGGTCGGTAAGCAAAACCAAAATTATTAGGCGCACTGGGTTATAAGGCGCACTGTTGAGTTTTGAGGGGAAAAAAAGGATTTAAGTACATCTTATAGTCCGGAAAATACAGTATTTAATTTTCCCCTTTTACAAAGATATGAACAGTCAATAATTTGAACAGTGGGTTTATTGTAACAGGGATAGAATGTTAAAAAATACAAATAAAATGTAACATAATATATACAGAGCCAAAACGCTCCCAGTAAGTTTCGTTAATGAAAAAAAATGGCTTAGTAGAAAAGTGTTATTGGCACTGAAACAAGTTTTGGCATTGTAACATGTTGGATTAAATAAATAAATACAATCATTAAAAAAATCAGTATCTTTGGTGGATATCTTTTGTATAATGACGTGTTTCAATGCCAAATCTTTATACATTTTGCACAGTTATAGTTTTTGTGTGTTTCACAGGTTTTCATTTTCAACTTTTCCTTTTATCAGCTTGTCTTTTACTTAATGACGGTGTTTGACGTGAAGGAGCGGTGCTTCTGGGCGGTGCTTTTTTTTACGTGTATTTGGGCTTTCAGGTGAAACACCGTAGAATATGACAGGAGGACGGAGGCGGTCTAAATCAGTTATAGGGAAATGGAAGCAACAAGAATGATTGTTAGAAAGGTGAGGGATCCGCCTAGAACTACAAGATGTGCTGGTTAGCTACAATTAAGGTGCAAACACAAACATTACAGCAACAAATTCATATGGGGCAACACAAGGAGCAACTTCCTATAAACAAACTGTCTCCGACCATCTCCTGGGGAACTTAACAGTGCCAAAATTTAAGATTTTTCATAAAATTTGACATTTCTAATGTCATGACCTCTAGCATATGGCCATGCCTTATTTTAAGTTTGTTGGTGTTTTTCTATGTTTGGTGTTTTAGTTCTTGTTAAGCGTTCTTAGTTTGGTTGTACTTCCTCTTTTCAGTGTGTGCTCTACACATGTTTTATACAAACACTCAATATTTAGGTTGGGCAGTGGCTACTTTCTGTGTTGGTTCAAAGTTAATGTCATTGTGACATGTTTCGGATGCTGTTACCACGCTGACGAGCTCTTTTGGTTTTTGTGTCCAAGTTTAGTTTTGTCTGCACTCACTAGCTGCACTTTTCCTGCTTAGACAGTAAACGAGACATTCACTAGGACACCGTCTGTTTTCTTCTGCATTCTGGGATCATGACCACCGCTACAATGCGACCCAACCGTGACATCTAATGACTTAAGAAGGCCAATCATGACCCAGGTCACTAAAGCAGCTTCTCAAGAGAATATGACCCAGCTTCTACCTCCAGCAGCCCCCAAGTAAATTGAGTTTAAGACCCCTGCTTTACATGTATAATTCATATTTTTCCTGCTTCCAAATATTAATGATACTAATAATACTCATAATAACTACATAAAAAGGGTCAACACGAGACTCATGATGTACTAAAACAAATAGAAATGAAGAATGAAAAGAAACAAAAACTATGCTACCCTCTGGTTATCTTTATACTGTCTCATCCTCCTGTCCTTTATGAATCATATTTTCATACTTTTTCTTTAACTGCTCCATGTTCTGACATTGTTTCAATCCCTCACTAAGTCCATTCCAGTGTTTTACAGCATAAAGCTGTAGTTCTCACTTTTACAATTTTAAAATAAAACAATCTCATTAAAATATATTTTCCCTCTCACTGGCTTATTTTTTGCTTTGAAGAAGATCTGTGTTGTTTGATATTCTATTTGAACGGTGAGCTTTAACACTTTTGACTGCCAAAATAATGAATGTGTGTGATCCCAAAAACCTGCTCTGTTAGTGACCCTAACTGCTCTTTTTGAAGAAGGAATACAGATTGCAGAGAGCTCTTAAAAGTGTGAGGCCAAATGTCAGCACGTTAGGTTAAATATGGTGAAACAAGAAAGCTGAACAAAATTTTAAGTGATTTGTCATCCAGAATCTGTTTAACACTGAATTTGTTTCTGAGACTTTGAACTATAAATGTCGTGAGGTTTTCAGTGAGATTTTCATCAATTATTACTCAAAAAAAATGTTGATCCTGTCAACCTTTTAGTATCCAGCCCGTAAATTTGAACTTCTGCTTGTGTCATTTCATTTGTCTGCCATTCTTCATGTATTATTATATTGAATATCAAAATTAACCATAGGAATGACCTCATTCAGCTCATGACCCGAACAAAATATATTTGTGTCAACAGCAAACAAAACAGATGTTTTTACATCGTAGACATTGCATGCATATGTCATTAATGTGTCACATACACGCACGGCTGCGGTAGTTGTCAATCTCAAGATGTGGCGACAGGAGGTGACGTGCAGGTAAGAGTCTTCTAATTATAGCAATCCAGTGCAACTGGGAACTGCACAGGAAGCACAGGGAAGGCTGTGCAAGTCAAGCAACATAAGTGTAACTAATACAAACACTTTGACAGTTTGCAATACTGACAAAAATGCAATGATCCAGCCTTGATTGAAGGGCATATATAGCACACTGATTAGCGATCAGAAGCAAGTGAGTCTCCTGATCGCTAATCAGAGGCAGGTGAGGAGAATGGCTCACCGAAGCAGTGATCAAGTCACTGCAGGCCGACCCAACACAGGAAGCAGAACCAAAGCAAGGGCGCTAAACAGGAAACAACAGTAACCTCAGGAACATAATACCAAAAATACAAAATAGGGTCAGGCCAGCGGTAACAGGTCATGACATAATGTATCACATAAACAGTTTGGGGCCCAACGTTGACCCCTGTGGAACACCAGACAATGTCTAAGCATTAAAACTATAGCTGGACATAATGTTTTCTATTGTCCAAATAGCTGTAACCCAGTCCATATTGTTCCATATTGTTAAGTGACGTTGACCTTCTGTGTCTAAATCCCTAAATCCATACTAGTTTTTAGTGAGTAGATAATTTATTTCTAAAAAAAAAAAAGTGTTTCAAGAAGCTTTGAACATTGCAACTGAGACAGGTTCTGTAGTTTGTTGGTTTGTGAATAAATGTTTGCTGCCAGCTTTGTAAAGAGGAACAATTCATGCTATTTTCATTACATGTGGAAATGTAGCAATATGAAATGACAAGTTATCAATCAATCAAAGTGTATTTATATAGCCCTTAATCACAAGTGTCTCAAAGGGCTGCAGGTAGTGGTTTTGCAATGCAATTATATATATATATAAATATATATGTATATATATATATATATATATATATATATATATAAATAAATAAATATATATATATATATATATATATATATATATATATATATATATATATATATATATATATATATATATATATATATATATATATATATATATATATATATATATATGTATGTGTATGTATGCACACAAACATACATATATTTCACCCGCTTTACACACAAAACATTTAAACAATGTGAATTTCAAGTTAAAGTGAATGATTTCTTTTAGCATCAAGCTAGCCCCAAGAAAGACCACCAGCTGCTCTGGCTCGCCTTTGCACACAATGCATCAACTCTGATAGCAATGCCCCCCAAACCCCCCCATCATGAAACTAAATTTTAAAAAATGTGCTGCCTTCCTGCCGCGCTGCCAGACTATTTGATATTAGTTGGGAATTATTGGCAAGTGTACCCTGCTGTTGGCAGGCGTCAAGCACCGTGCATTACTCATGCATGCTATGGCAGACTGGCCTCGACTCATTTTCTTCCAGGCGATGACTAATGGCACTGATACTCTTCATGTACTTACATTTTCAATTATTTCCGATACATTTACCGTACAATCAAGATAAAGCATGTGAGATAAGCAATCATTTAGTGTGTAGCAGCAGATGTTGACTTGTCTTTTATTCTTTATCATAGTATTATCATTAAATTGCTTGATTTGATTGTTTTTTGTATATGTGAAGGGGGGTTGCCTGTTTTACAGTCTATTTTATTCTTTTTTTTTTGTTCCCTGTATATTTGTTATTTATTAATGTGTGTTTTTCGTCTTTTTCTCTTTTACTTGTTTACCCAATTTACTCATGTTAAGCGTTTTGGACAGTCGTTGCTGTTTTTAAAAGTGTTACAAAATAGTTGGCTTAACTTGTTCATGTAAGTGCACAATATTTTTCTCAACAAAATAATACTCTTAACTAGCGATATGGAATATTGAAAATATTGGCCTAAAAATGTAATATTGGATCAGATAGGTATCAGTTTTTCTGTCAATAATTAAATCGTCACATATTGAACTGTGCTGTAACCTACAGGGCAACAATCTTGCTGCTAGTGTCACCAGTGTGAATTTTTTTCCAATTTTCCATTTTGGAATATGAAAATCATTTACAATACGCGTGCAAAGCGCGGGTTATGTAGTGGGTAAGGTATCTTCTTCTGATGCTTGTAATCTAATAGCACACCTTAGTTCTCATTATCTTTTTTTTTTCTATTTAGTTGAGACATCATGTGAAAAATAAATGGCACTTTCTATAACTTACATTGCGGTATATATCTTATTTTGCACAAACAGTGTTTATTTCTGAAGTATAACGAGGAAAATGTGTTACATTAAAGAATAATGCGGGTATTCTCAAACTGTGGTATGTGTACCACTAGTGGTACGCCAAAGAATTACTTGATTAAATTATGGCGTTCATATTCAAACGCAGTGTTACCGTTCAAATTGTATGTAATGTTACGGTGACCAAAAATATTAAATATACCGTACATTAATTTAAAGTAAATATTGCTGCATATACAATTAATGGTTGATATTGTTTTGGAAATTAAATGTGTGCAATATCGGCATATCAGATTATCGGCAAGAAAGCCAATACGCACATCCCCATTGGGCTTTTTAACTTTGTAGGTTCCGACATTTCAGTTGACAAAATACATTATTTCCATGAAGATTCTGACTATTTCATGAAAAATATAATCGTATTCTAAATACATGTAGCTTAAAAATATATCTAATTCTATTTTCTTGCAACTTATTTTTTGTAACACTACCTGTTTTTCACCTAATGATTCGAGGAACATGACTGACTATGTCACCAGTAGCATCAACAGATGTATTCTACAGTAAACATCTTGTTACGCTTGTCGTGGCGATTGGTCCTCAGAAGCAGAGCGTAGGAGGGTTTGCAGTCAACAAAGTCTTTAATTCGACACGCAGGGAGTAACAAAAGGCAAAGCCACTGTAAGGGGGAAACAGCGCCACAAAAAAATAGGTCTCGGATAAAAATACAACAAAAGATGAGCTGGGGAATAACTGGAAGAGCTAAGCAAAAAAAAAAAGAATACAAAGTATAAAATGGACAGCAGTTAGCAATAAGTACACAAAAATTTTTTGAAAAATTGGATCGGTATGGTCTGTGGCGGAGGACATGAGGATCAAATCAGTGCTGCACAGGTGCATGCAATCAGCTTAAAAGTGTTGGCAATGATCAGGTGTGCTCAGTCCTTCCACCCTCCACGGGTGCCATGGGAACTAGAAAGAAGTTAGCAAGAAGTGTAGGATTGAGGTTAAGTGAGCGAGAAATCCAGGAACGGTTTTCAGGGGCGTACCCCATCCTTGTCAACCAGGAACTGGAAACCATTGCGTCTCCATTTCACATCCAAAATGGATTTCACAGAAAATGCCGGATATGCCGTCCACCAATCTGAGAGAAGGAGGGGGCAGTTTTGGAGCGCTATAGGTGCTGGAGGTGGTTGTTGCAGCAGAGAAGGCCATTCCAGAGGTTGCACGCCCCTGTGCAGCGATGGTTCTTTCCTTGCACTTTGCATTAGACTCCATTCCACATAAGCTAGTTCCCTTCAAGTCACAGGAGGTGTAATTCAAGGTAACAAGAGAAAGAAAGGACTTGCAGTACATGGACTCAAGCGATTCGAATGTAGCCAAAGATAGAATCCAAGTAAGGACTGGCAGAAAATGGGAGAGCGGAGAATGCTGTTCAGGAGGCAAAGGCAAGGGGACGTCACAAGAACCTTGTGGAGAGTGGTCACACGACGCCGTGCAATGTTTGGATTCTTTACAACTCACTGATTGAACACCAGCAATAAGGAGAGAGGCAGCTCTTGGGTCAACAGGAGATGAGAGCAGCATTGGAGAAAATAAGAACATGCAAGGCCGTGAGGATGACTCAAAAAGGAAACATGGGAGAAAACGATTTAGAGGTAAGTGAACTGGACTGACTTCTGGAAAGCCGAGCCTCATCACATCTAATTCCTAATCCAGGAAGTATATGATGTGCTTCCAAGCCTGTCTAACCTGCACACACGGGCATAATAAAGTCACCAGCATGCCCAGTGTGTTTCCAGCAAGGAACCCTCAAGCACATCCTCAGTTGCTGCAACAGCACTTGGAAAAGGACCGTACCAGTGGAGGCATGACCAAGTCGTTAAGACCATCACTGAAGCTATCAGTATTGGACTCGAATGGGCAAATCAGCCAAGTCCTACCAAGAAAATCATCACCTTTTTTAAAAGGTTGGAACAGGCAACCCCCATCAGAAGAAAACCCCCAGGCATCTATGAAAGAGACTGGCAGCTGTTAGTGGACCTTGAGAAGCAGCTTAATTACCCCAGCCACATTGCAGCTACTAACCTGTGACCAGACATTGTCCTTGTGTCTGAGACCTGCTATTGGAGCTTACAGCCCTGTAGTAGGACCGCCTGGAAGAAGCCTTTGAGAGGAAACTCTTCAGGTGCACGAAACTGGTCAGCAGGCAGGATGGAGAGCAATGTGCCTCCCAGTGAAGAAGTAATGTAGAGTAATGAAGAAGTAATGTGGTTACTTACAAATCATTTGGTTCCAGCTTTGTAGGAGCCATCCGCAGTACCATTGAAACGGCAGAGAGAGCCTTAAGATGGCTGTGGCTCAAGAGAGCAGATCCATGGAATCATGGGAGCTAGCTAGCCATCTGGTCACAAGCCGGGGTCTGATCAGCCATGTCTTGGTCACCTGGTTAGGGTGAATGATGTTGAAAGACCCAAACACCCAATGTTTCTAGGATCATTACCGATGATGAGAGTTTTATTGTGACTTAATGGTCTCATACTCACAAGATTGTGGCTTTTTTTATCTAAAAAAAAAAAAAAAAGGAATTTCTATAGTCCATTTACTTTAGAATCTACATTTCAATCATTAGCCATTTATTCGGTCATAAGGCTCAGTTGAGGTGGCTCAGTGTTGACTTTAACAACTGGAAAGAGTGGGAGGACGACTCCGAAGAAGAGATGGGCAACTTTGATTATCTTTCATTTTGTATGCAAACAATGGACTTTTCAATTATCTCCTAGTTAGACAATATTTTCAGTACAATCGATGGAATGGATGGAAAATACCACCAAAAATAATGTCTGACAAGAAGATAATTTAAAAGTACTGGTCAGTCTAGATTTCATGGTGCCCGCTATGGGTTGTGGTCCATTGGCAGACATGCTATCATGAATTGAATACAGATATCCTCAAAGTTTTATAATCATTAGACAAACCACATAAGCTGAACAATAATTTTGTCTGCAGCACAAGATGCTGACTTGCCTCTAATTTAATGGAAAAGCACTCCAGACAACAGAGGGAAAAAGTCAATAATTACAATGGAAAGGCCCTCTGGTATGTTGGAGACCATTAATAACGCCTATTATTTCCCCTCTGGCCACTACATTGAACAATGTTTGACGGTAGAAGAAAGGAAACATTTCTGTGTTGTTGAACACCCTTAACAGTGCAGTAGGTTTCGAAAATAAACTACAACCTGTTACAGTACAACTTCTTACTGGTGTAAATATATACTGTATTTTTTGTGTTTAAACTAAAGAACATAATAAATATTTATACAGTATACCGGTACATTTATATACAAACCCCGTTTCCATATGAGTTGGGAAATTGTGTTAGATGTAAATATAAACGGAATACAATGACTTGCAAATCCTTTTCAACTCATATTCAATTGAATGCACTACAAAGACAAGATATTTGATGTTCAAACTCAAACTTTTTTTTTTTTGCAAATAATTAACTTAGAATTTCATGGCTGCAACACGTGCCAAAGTAGTTGGGAAAGGGCATGTTCACCACAGTGTTACATGGCCTTTCCTTTTAACAACACTCAGTAAACGTTTGGGAACTGAGGAGACACATTTTTTAAGCTTCTCAGGTGGAATTCTTTCCCATTCTTGCTTGATGTACAGTTTAAGTTGTTCAACAGTCCGGGGGTCTCTGTTGTGGTATTTAGGCTTCATAATGCGCCACACATTTTCAACGGGAGACAGGTCTGGACTACAGGCAGGCCAGTCTAGTACCCGCACTCTTTTACTATGAAGCCACGTTGATGTAACACGTGGCTTGGCACTGTCTTGCTGAAATAAGCAGGGGCGTCCATGGTAACGTTGCTTGGATGGCAACATATGTTGCTCCAAAACCTGTATGTACCTTTCAGCATTAATGGCGCCTTCACAGATGTGTAAGTTACCCATGTCTTGGGCACTAATACACCCCCATACCATCACAGATGCTGGCTTTTCAACTTTGCAGCTATAACAATCCGGATGGTTCTTTTCCTCTTTGGTCCGGAGGACACGACGTCCACAGTTTCCAAAAACAATTTCAAATGTGGACTCGTCAGCCCACAGAACACTTTTCCACTTTGTATCAGTCCATCTTAGATGCGCTCAGGCCCAGCGAAGCCGATGGCGTTTCTGGGTGTTGTTGATAAACGGTTTTCGCCTTGCATAGGAGAGTTTTAACTTGCACTTACAGATGTAGCGACCAACTGTAGTTACTGACAGTGGGTTTCTGAAGTGTTCCTGAGCCCATGTGGTGATATCCTTTACACAATGATGTCGCTTGTTGATGCAGTACAGCCTGAGGGATTGAAGGTCACAGGCTTAGCTGCTTACGTGCAGTGATTTCTCCAGATTCTCTGAACCCTTTGATGATATTACGGACCGTAGATGGTGAAATCCCTAAATTCCTTGCAATAGCTGGTTGAGAAAGGTTTTTCTTAAACTGTTCAACAATTTGCTCACGCATTTGTTGACAAAGTGGTGACCCTTGTTTGTGAATGACTGAGCATTTCATGGAATCTACTTTTATACCCAATCATGGCACCCACCTGTTCCCAATTTGCCTGTTCACCTGTGGGATGTTCCAAATACGTGTTTGATGAGCATTCCTCAACTTTATCAGTATTTATAATTCTAAAGTTAATGATTATTTGCAAAAAAAAAAATGTTTATCGAATTGAACATCAAATATGTTGTCTTTGTAGCATATTCAACTGAATATGGGTTGAAAATGATTTGCAAATCATTGTATTCCGTTTATATTTCCATCTAACACAATTTCCCAACTCATATGGAAACACGGTTTGTATTTACTTTGCCATGAGATTGGTTAGTTAGTTAGTTAACAACATGGCTAAAAAATAGCGGATTTTATTGGACATTTCAGAAAATGTCTAAAATGGGATAAGGGCAAAGTGATTACTTTTGGGGCCTGATCCGAATCATTTCTACTATGTTACCTTACGTTTACGCTATGAGCTTAAACGTCTGTGTGTCTGTACAGTAGTGTTCTCGCCTCCGCTCACAGCAGCAAAGACAGTGAATGACTAACAACAGGCAATTCATTCCATTTCTTTCATTCCGTTACAGATAACTCAAAAACTAATGACCACATTTTGATTAAACTTTGAGGAAATATCAGGAACGAGATAAGAAACAAATTATTAAATTTTGGGGGTGATCTGGATAACCGTCTGGACTCAGGGCTTTTTCACTGTTGGCAGAATGTCTGCGCTCTATAAGTGCTTTTCTAGTTATACAAAGTTATACATAATAATGTTATCATTACTTCTTTGTCACATGTATTTACATTTATAAAATTAAAAACCATTTGGGATCTTATATTTTAGTGTAATAGGAGTACATACATACACCTGAAAATATTTTATACTTTGATTTTCAAAGTCTGATTACCTTCCGTTTTGTGTAAAAGTCCAGTTTGGAGACGTTTTTGGGGTTATATATATATATATATAATCCTCCATTTTGTTAGTCACATTCATTCATTCATTCAGCAGAACAACAATTTCTTGTAAATTTGCATATGCACTAAAGCAGACAGGAACGTCAATGGCAACAATTTATTGCACTGTATATGATCATGAAAATGTCCAAATTTGGAGATTTTTACAGTTGAAAATGTTGGAAACTTTATCAATTAGGTTTTTTTGTTTTTGTTTGCTTTTCATTAAGTGAGGCTCTGCCTCACCTGACCGCACGTCCCTGCTGCAATATATAGAATATACAGTATCTGTCAAAAGTTTGGACCCATCCCCCCAATAAATAGCACAAGCAAATGTCTCAAAACTTTTGAATAATACTGTTTATAATAATAAATAAAAATGTACAAAACTAAAAATGTCATCTTAATATTTAATCTTAATCTCTCTGAACATATTTCACTCATTTAAAAAAAAAAAAAAACGTTCAGCGCAAAGTAGTATTTTCAATTACTGTTTTGTAAGACTTTAAAAGATGTATCATTTGTTTAGGTTTTTTTTGCATTATATAACAGGTACTGACTTTATACTGTATATTCAATGTGCATATACAATATGGAAAATATTTTTAGTTTGTGTAAAAACATGTATCAATAATTTAATTATATTAAATGTTTCACTTTGCTTGCTTTCCCAATTGCAAACAGACCAAACAGATAGTTTTCAGTAATTGTAAATCATCCTTGCATGGTGGTCACAAAACAACCTTGGGAAATGCAAACAAGACGAAAGTGTGCATGGGATTAATTCCTTTCTGTGCCTGACTGCATGTGGTCAATTCGTTTTGGGAGGGCTAGGTGTGGGTTTATACATTTTGCAGTAGAGATCTTGCAGTGCAGAGAAAACATTTATATTAGTAATATCAATATTATATATATATACATAATTTATATATGCAATGAAGTTGTCATTTTACCAGAAAAAAGTCGCAATGTTAAAATTGTAATATTGTAAGACAACTGTTTAAACGTTACATTTAAAAAATGTTTGTTTTTTTTTAGAAAAAATAGGCTAATTAGTTTAGAGAAAAACAGTCTATATTATGTTAATATCAACAGGTAATCTTATGCCCTAACACAGTGGTTCTCAAATGGGGGTACGCGTACCCCTGGGGGTACTTGAAGGTATGCCAAGGGGTACATGAGATTTTTTTCTTAATATTCTAAAAATAGCAACAATTCAAAAATCCTTTATAAATGTAAATAAAAACCTATCTTTTTTTCCAAATAGTTCATGAAAGATCACTACAAATGAGCAATATTTTGCACTGTTATACAACAGAAACTGATGACATAGTGCTGTACTTTACTTCTTTATCTCTTTTTTTCAACCAAAAATTATTTGCTCTGATTAGGGGGTGCTTGAATTTAAAACAAATTCACAGGGGGTACATCACTGAAAAAAGGTTGAAAACCACTGCCCTAACATATGAAAAATATGTAGTGATCTAAGAGAATAAAGATGTCTTCAACAAAATTAGTGTCTGCAAATGTTTTTATTAAAAAGTCAGACTCTTTTTACGAGATAAAACTTACTAGAAAAAGAAAGTCGTAGTAAGACTTTGTCGGCCTTAAATTTAAATAAGTAGTCGAAATCTAACGACATTGGAATCTTAACAATCTCATTTGTAATGTCACGTGAAAAAAGCTATTTTCAAGAAAATGTAAATGTTTATTTTGGAGGGAAAAGTCCATCATTTTAAGCAAATACAATTTTAATTGTATAATTATTATTATGATAATTATTGAAGTCATAATTGTGCGGGATGAAATGCATGTTTCATGAAAAAGGTAAAGAAATAAGTATATTAATTTTGAAGTAAATAGTCATACTATTTGGAAAACAAAGTCTGTAATTTTCAGACTATAAAAGTAAATGATTTAAATAACAGTAATAAGGAAATACCAATAAGATGTTTAGCTCCAGACATTGTCTTTTGCTGTCAAAGTCAAATGGATTGTAATCCTGCACTCTGTCCAAGGATTAGGTAATGTAGGACAAAAGACAGGATGAATAATTTATTAGTGGATGCTTTGTGGTTACTTTCCAAATCGCTCTTCACATGTTTCAAGAGTGTTATTACATGTCACACTGCAGTGAAACAGCATCTCTTTTACGTGTCTAACCTCCATTGTGTTGCTTCCTAGTCCTGTAACAGAGGCTTCATGCATTCTGCTTCTTTTGGGAACTATTCTATAAAAGGTTCTAGTGACTGGCGTCCCTGTGGTCCCCATTACAGCCGCCTAGTAGTCATTAATCAAAAACCAGTAAGCATTTCAACACCCTGAGTTTCCAATAGCCATTCATTAGCACTTTCCTCTGCCGCCTCTTTTCTTAGAATCTTCCCCCTTTTTCCTCCCCTTCTTCTCCTCTCGATCCCACCTGGACTTTTCTTGCTGACATACCGGATTTTTATTCCCTGTCTTATGTGGGAAATGTAGAACAGGCCACGGCACATAGCGCCTTTTTTGCCTTACTTTGTGAGATGTGACTTTCCGAGCTTACTTTTAAAAAAATCGGAATCTCGTTTTTGTTGATTTTTGACCCCACAAATATGCACAATCTACAGGGAAATAAGCATCCCTGCACTTAGTGTTAAGAAATATGGCTTAAAAAAAAAAATTAAAAATTTTTTTTTTTAATGTTTTATTTTGTTCATTTGTAATCCCCAAATGAGCACAATAAGTAGCTTAACTTGAAAATTAAAAAGCCGCCGTACTTATTAGATGGTGCCGAGTGTCTGAATGCGTGAGTATAAGGTGTAACTGTACAAAATGAGCCACAGAGGTAGCCAAGAACAGTAGCATGTTTACATAAATATAGACTACTGTTTAAGTCACATTTGACTAACTACACTAGAGCAAGCCCGGTCACAGGCAATTACAGAGCCTGCTAGTCCGGGTGAGGAGTCAGTTAAGCTAGAACTAGCCAGCGCCAGGCTGGATAATTCCTGTACGCATAGCAATTTTCTTAGAATAACACACAACTCACATAATGTGTTTTCTGTTGTGAATGTGTCCGCCGGGGTAGATATGCATTCTACTGAGGTGGCAAATCATGATGCGTTCAGTCGATCGCAGCATCAAGCAAACAATCTGAAAATTCCCGTCGTATCAATTCCTAGATATGGTCGAAACTATTTAAAGTGCACTACGTATAATAAACGCAACATTATTAATATTTCTACTACGGATAATTTAAACAAAAACTCGTCAAAACAGCCCAATACTTATAATATGGGCTTTTTAAACATAAGATCATTGTCTCCCAAAACGTTATTAGTTAATGAGGTCATTAGAGACAACAATCTTAACGTCATTGGTCTTAGCGAAACCTGGCTCAAACCAGACGAATTTTTTGCGCTAAATGAGGCATCTCCTCCTAACTATACGAATGCGCATATTGCCCGTCCCCTTAAAAGGGGTGGGGGGGTCGCACTAATATACAATGAAAACTTTAACCTTACCCCTAACCTAAATAATAAATACAAATCGTTTGAGGTGCTTACTATGAGGTCTGTCGCACCGCTGCCTCTCGATATGGCTGTTATCTACCGCCCCCCAGGGCCCTACTCGGACTTTTATTAATGAATTCTCAGAGTTCGTTGCTGATCTAGTGACGCACGCAGACAATATAATCATAATGGGGGACTTTAATATCCATATGAATACCCCATCGGACCCTCAGTGCGTGGCGCTCCAGACTATAATTGATAGCTGTGGTCTTACACAAATAATAAATGAACCTACGCATCGCAACGGCAATACGATAGATCTAGTGCTGGTCAGGGGTGTCACCACCTCCAAAGTTATGGTACTCCCGTATACTAAAGTAATGTCCGATCATTACCTTATAAAATTCGAAGTTCTGACTCATTGTCAACAAACTAATAATAATAATAACTGCTATAGCAGCCGCAACATTAATGCCGCCACAACGATGACTCTTGCTGACCTACTGCCTTCGGTAATGGCACCATTCCCAAATTATGTCGGCTCTATTGATAACCTCACTAACAACTTTGACAATGCCCTGCGCAAAACCATTGATAGTATAGCACCGCTAAAACAAAAAAGGGCCCCTAAAAGGCGCACCCCATGGTTTACAGAGGAAACCAGAGCTCATAAATTATCATGTAGAAAGTTGGAACGCAAATGGCGCGCGACCAAGCTTGAGGTTTTCCATCAAGCATGGAGTGATAGTTTAATGTCGTATAAACGCATGCTTACCTTAGCTAAAGCTAAATATTACTCAAATCTCATCCGCCTCAACAAAAACGACCCTAAATTTTTGTTTAGTACAGTAGCATCGCTAACCCAACAAGGGACTCCTCCCAATAGCTCCACCCACTCGGCAGATGACTTTATGAATTTCTTTAATAAGAAAATTGAACTCATTAGAAAGGAGATTAAAACAACGCATCCCAGCTACAACTGGGTTCTATGAACACAGATACAACTGTATCTACGACGGATACTGCAATACAAAATAGTCTCTCTCTTTTTGATGAAATAACATTAGAGGAACTATTACAGCGTGTAAGTGGGATAAAACAAACAACATGTTTACTTGACCCACTTCCTGGGAAACTTATCAAGGAGCTTTTTGTATTATTAGGTCCATCAGTGCTAAATATTATAAACTTATCACTTTCCTCTGGCACTGTTCCCCTAGCATTCAAGAAAGCGGTTATTCATCCTCTGCTCAAAAGACCTAACCTTGATCCTGACCTCATGGTAAACTACCGACCGGTGTCCCACCTTCCCTTTATTTCGAAAATCCTCGAAAAAATTGTCGCACAGCAGCTAAATGAACACTTAGTGTCTAACAATCTCTGTGAACCTTTTCAATCCGGTTTCAGGGCAAATCACTCTACGGAGACAGCCCTCGCAAAAATGACTAATGATCTACTGCTAACGATGGATTCTGATGCGTCATCTATGTTGCTGCTTCTTGATCGTAGCGCTGCTTTCGATACCGTCGATCATAATATTTTATTAGAGCGTATCAAAACACGTATTGGTATGTCAGACTTAGCTTTGTCGTGGTTTAACTCTTATCTTACTGACAGGATGCAATGCGTCTCCCATAATAATGTGACCTCGGACTATGTTAAGGTAACGTGCGGAGTTCCTCAGGGTTCGGTTCTTGGCCCTGCACCCTTTAGTATTTACATGCTGCCGCTAGGCGACATCATACGCAAATACGGTGTTAGCTTTCATTGTTATGCTGATGACACCCAACTCTACATGCCCCTAAAGCTGACCAACACGCCGGATTGTAGTCAGCTGGAGGCGTGTCTTAATGAAATTAAACAATGGATGTCCGCTAACTTCTTGCAACTCAACGCCAAGAAAACGGAAATGCTGATTATCGGTCCTGCTAAACACCGACATTTATTTAATAATACCACCTTAACATTTGACAACCAAACAATTACACAAGGCGAATCAGTAAAGAATCTGGGTATTATCTTCGACCCAACTCTCTCGTTTGAATCACACATTAAGAGTGTTACTAAAACGGCCTTCTTTCATCTCCGTAATATCGCTAAAATTCGTTCTATTTTATCCACTAGCGACGCTGAGATCATTATTCATGCGTTCGTTACGTCTCGTCTCGACTACTGTAACGTATTATTTTCGGGTCTCCCTATGTCTAGCATTAAAAAATTACAGTTGGTACAAAATGCGGCTGCTAGACTTTTGACAAGAACAAGAAAGTTTGATCATATTACGCCTATACTGGCTCACCTGCACTGGCTTCCTGTGCACTTAAGAAGTGACTTTAAGGTTTTACTACTTACGTATAAAATACTACACGGTCTAGCTCCGTCCTATCTTGTCGATTGCATTGTACCATATGTCCCGGCAAGAAATCTGCGTTCAAAGAACTCCGGCTTATTAGTGATTCCCAGAGCCCAAAAAAAGTCTGCGGGCTATAGAGCGTTTTCTATTCGGGCTCCAGTACTATGGAATGCCCTCCCGGTAACAATTAGAGATGCTACCTCAGTAGAAGCATTTAAGTCCCATCTTAAAACTCATTTGTATACTCTAGCCTTTAAATAGCCCCCCTGTTAGACCAGTTGATCTGCCGTTTCTTTTCTTTTCTCCTCTGCTCCCCTTTTCCTTGAGGGGGGGGGGCACAGGTCCGGTGGCCATGGATGAAGTGCTGGCTGTCCAGAGTCGGGACCCGGGGTGGACCGCTCGCCTGTGCATCGGCTGGGAACATCTCTGCGCTGCTGACCCGTCTCCGCTCGGGATGGTGTCCTGCTGGCCCCACTATGGACTGGACTCTTACTATTATGTTGGATCCACTATGGACTGGACTCTCACAATATTATGTCAGACCCACTCGACATCCATTGCTTTCGGTCTCCCCTAGAGGGGGGGGGTTACCCACATATGCGGTCCTCTCCAAGGTTTCTCATAGTCATTCACATCGACGTCCCACTGGGGTGAGTTTTTCCTTGCCCGTATGTGGGCTTTGTACCGAGGATGTCGTTGTGGCTTGTGCAGCCCTTTGAGACACTTGTGATTTAGGGCTATATAAATAAAGATTGATTGATTGATTGATTGATAAAAATGCTAACACATAGCATGTGAGCTAACGATAGCATGATGACAGTCAGCATGTTTCATATACCAAGTGATATGACTCAAAGGTGTATGGCTGGGGAAATAGAACAAAAAGGTGTACAATTAGATGAAAAAATTGGCAACTTTAAGTTAGCTTGCTAGCATGCTATTGTTTGCATGCTAACAGGTAACAAATGTCACATACCAAGTTATACGACTCTGGTGTAAACGGTTGCTTGCTTGCATTGCAGCAGGCCCATAATAAGAATTATTGCTCTTTGTATGGCAATTATGTGTGCTGGCAAAAGAAGCAGAACCACATCGCATTTCGGCAATCCTGTGCTTTACTTTGCAAAATGTGGCAATAAAAACATCTCTTTGGCATTTAGTTGATTTGTGAACTCGTCGATCATATTCAGCTAAAGTGTTTGGGTGCCAGACATCTTCCTTCACTACGACCCCTTTTCCACTGCAGCAACCTTTGGTGCCGGAGTAGATTAAGTTCACAGTCAGAGTTGAACCGATGTTGGACTTGACTTGGCTCTACACGAGTTTCCAATCAAAAAATAATAAAGTTAAAGTACCACTGATAGTCACGCACACATTAAGTGTGGTGAAATTATCCTCTGCATTTGACCCATCCCCATGTTCACCCCCTGGGAGGTGAGGGGAGCAGTGAGAAGCAGCGGTATCCACGCTCGGGAATAATTTTGGTGATTTAACCCCCAATTCCAACCCTTGATGCCGAGTGCCAAGCAGGGAGGTAATGGGTCCCATTTTTATAGTCTTTGGTATGACTCGGCCGGGGTTTGAACTCATGACCTTCCAGTCTCAAGGCGGACACTCTAACCACATAGAACGTATTAGTAGTTTAACAAAACACATTTGTGTTAAATCTGAATAAGTATTTCATCATTAGTAAGTTTGTGTAAAAAAATATGTTTACCGACCCAGATAAAATGATTGGTGTTTACGGTCGACACTCACCCAGTCTCGTCCACAAGTACGCGAAGGGAGCGTGTGCAAACATACAAAAGCAGTCCAAGAGAAGCAACAAACAATTTGCAGTTATGTTGTTGTTATGATAGAATATACATTCAACTACAGCTAGCACTAACTTTCCAAATCGCTATCATCATCCAACAACACCCAAAGCTAATGCTGGAGCCTATCTCAGCTGCACTTGGGCGGAAGGCAGGGTGCACCCTGGACAAGTCGCCCCCTCATCGCAGGGCCAACACAGATAGACAGGCCCTTTTAAAATTCATAAATCGGTTACAATGTAAATTTGTTTTGTTTTGTTTCTCTGCAGAACTACAGCTTGTGATTACTATTTACAAGCAAATATTATGTTATTTTTAATTCTATTCTTATGTCTGTCTATCTGTGTTGGCCCTGTGATGAGGTAGCGACTTGTCCAGGGTGTACCCCGCCTTCCGCCCGATTGTAGCTGAGATAGGCTCCAGCGCCCCCCGCGACCCCAAAAGGGAATAAGCGGTAGAAAATGGATGGATGGATGTCTGACAATAAAAATAATTGCAAAGCAGTGCCCATTAGAGCATCACTGAAGGAGTAACTATTCATTTATGTTTTGATTTTGTTTTTGTACTGTTGTTAAATGTATATGTGCTAATTTTACTCTTCAAAGACTAATTTAAGACACACTGCACACAATTTAAGACACAATATCCCTGTATTATCCTGAATATTTAAAATGGGGAAAAAAGTTCAAAATTAATGTTAACACAGGAACATTATGTTTAAACAAACTCATTAAAACGGTTTTATTCAAGTATTGCTGTAGTTCGTTTGAATATAAACTAAAACATACTTGCAATGTGGTAGATTCTTAATGCCGTGTCTTCTTCCTCCATCGAATATTGTAGAAGTTCTTCATTAGGATGCTTCCTTTTTGCTGTGTACGAGAAAAGGTTATTAAATGTACACATAAGGCATTGCCTGTAGTGAAGCCATATACTGTTACACTCCATTCACTTTAACAACATTGTTTTAACTTACACTTTGGGTCTGTCAGGAGTTTAGTGGACTATTTGTTAACGGTGAGCTTGGAGCAAATTGGGCCGCCACAAGTAAAATGTGTCACCACATGTATGTTTTGCCATATTCGCTCATCAATTTTAATGAACTGTGATTGAAGATTGTAGTTACAAAGCCATTCACTAGGCGGCAGTGCGCATCATAAATCCTGTCCAGAAGATGACACGAAGAAATAGGAATCATTGAAGAAAAAGTGGCGGCACAGTAAACTTCATCTAGAGACACTTGCAGATTGTTTTGAGGTCCAAAAGCGTGAAAATAACTACCTCAATAAATTGCTATTTCAGTCTTTGTGTTTCTTTTCATCATCTCTGGCTTTCAAACTGAGTAAAGAGGTCTTGTCAGTTCTGAAAGCGTGAAAAGCGCTGCCTCAATACGGCAAAATGAAACGGTTCTGGGACCCAAACGTTGGCATTCTTTGGCTACTGTAGGCGTGTAGCCCTTAACTGTGACATCATGTCTGAGGAACCTGAGCTTGTTTCATACACAACTCCTTTATTTCAGTTGTCTCCAGTTCAACACAAATGAGCTAACTTAGCTAACATTAGCAACTTTAGTGACGCACCTCACGTGACCTACGGTGGCCTAGGATGGACAAGCAAGACGATTCTCACAACCGATCACAACTCTTTATTCCCTGACTTTCCACAGTACATGAATAAGAGTTCCTTCAGCTGCCTAACACCTTATACAAAACATGCTATCTACTCTACCCATTTCAAACAACTGAGAGGGTATAGGATACATTATATTCATTATGTTAATTTGACTCAACCTTTTTTTAATGCATCAAAGGATGCAAATTTCATTCTATGATGTCTATTTCAACATTTTGTAAAATATTTAAATAGTCATCCATTTCCAAACACATGCATAGCAATTAGCAGTCCTGGTATGATATTTATTTATTATTCCATAAAAGCCCTTTAACTATATTTTTCAAATGTTATCCTTATCTAAAAATATCCTCCAGTTTGTGGCTAGTGCAAGTCATATTTTCAGACAATATGCACTTTTACAGCTTGTTCTATAGAGATTGATTAACATTTAAAAAATGACTTCTGGGTATATTATATTGATCAACTAATTCTTATTTGGGCGGAATAGAGGTGCTACTACTGACTCCATTGTTAGAATTAGGATAATTGGAATTTTGATAACGTTTATTTACGACTTAGGATACATAAAAAAACAAATACACTTTCTTGTCTTACATAACGATTGTGAATGATTGGCCAGATTAAAAGAAAAGTTCAGATGCCCTTCCATAAGTGGTCTACATCGTGTGAACGTGCTGATGCTGTGGCGAAAGCAAGAAAATCGGGAACATGCAAATTTCAGCAAAAGTGGCTGGTTGGCTAACTTTTCAAAACCTGGTTAAAGCTTGTCCATGGTAAACCCGGAGATTGTAAAATGATGTTAGGATGAGCTTTATTATCTGGGTGTCGGGGGCCTGGTCAGGTGGCTTGACTTTTTCCGCCACTGATCCTGACGGTCTATAAAACATAATATTCCCAAATGTTGGCCAAAGAACCCCCATTACATGTTATGTAGACCTCAAGGAAGTTTTTGCAGGAACGCTTCATTATGTAAATCACAAGTTTGGACCCTAGTGTTGCCAGCAAATGTAAAATGTTAATGCATGGATCTACCAATGTATTCACAGTGGTCTAAGTTCCTACATACAACATGAGCACTCTAATGTTTTTAGGAATGTGCTGCAAAAATGCTTGTCTCCCATGTTTTCAACTGACCTCGAGAGCAGGTATGGTGGATTGAATAGCCCTGCCCTGAATGCATCAGTGCATAGTGCATCAGCAAATACATAGCCAGTAAATCCATAGGCTGGTCACACAATGCTGTGGGATGGCATTGCACTCCTCAACCGGAAGTCATCACGTGTCCTGCTCCTCCCGCAAACGCATGTGCCTTATTTATTATAAAACAGCCTTTCCTAAAGTTATGAAGGAGGCTGCTGTTTCCACAGTGATATAAGCAGACAATGTTGCATACATGTCCATATAGAAGGAAGATAAAGCATCTATCCCAACCCATCACTGATGAAACACGTGTGACGAGCGGTGAGCAGACACTAATTTAGTATTTCAAAGCAATTCCGTAGTCCACATCTGACGTTATACCTGTAATCGCCTCTTTCTCCATCACACATCTATATTTTTAGGCTCACCGATTGCGGCTGCGTCCTCGGGGGAAATAAGCATCCCCTGTGCTGACATCCCACACCGCATTCTCTATAGATCAAACAGGCCTCAATTGTCAAAGCCCCCCCACACCCGAGGGGGTCCATGCTGCCAAATACATGAAGTGTCTTTGTTAGTGCCTGCGAGTCAACTCACGAAGGTGCGGGAAATTGTTGGATACAAGCTAGTCCAGATCTCCTGCGAGTTATTCAAGCAGAAGGTTGAAAATTGTCCACTTGGAGAGGTTGAAGTGATTTGGGGTTTGATGACGGCCATCCATCTCATGCATCTCAATGTCAAAATATTTGGAATGAGCGCCATTTTTTTTTGTTTCTTATCCACCTCATTTACATGTTATCTTTTTCCTTGGATTACGCCGAAAGATGAAACAATGTTTTCCACCTTTATTATTATTCATGCATTCTTTTTTTTTCCGAGTGGCCTCCTCGTTAATCTAGGCTAATTATGGCCGTAACACATGGAGGAGACACAAAAACAACAACAAGGCAAGCGATTTACAATTGGCCTACATAGTAAAGAGGCTCATACTTTGCAAACAAATCTTTTAGTACGGTATTACTAAGGAAGAAATAAAAATCATATGAACCAACCTAAAAAAAAAGTTAGCATTCTTTAAATATGTCTGCAGGCATACACCAGACAATTTAATGTCTGATACTAAAGACATAGATCCTAAGAGACAGCCATAATGTCTTTAATTTCCCAAAGTGGACAGACAAGACTTTGGAAAATCAAGGAAGAGTATCTTCTGAGAGTTGAAAGTGGCTGAAAGGCTCCCAAATAGTGACAGACAAGTAACCTCAAGAAGACCCCAGACTGTCCATTTGGGAAATGCTATCAATTACTGCTATAAGAATGGAAGAGAGGATTCTGGGTGTCATTTTTAACAATATAGACTTTAGAAAAGATAAGCTAAAATGTCAAAATGTGACACTCAAGTGGGAAATTTGAGAGTTTTAAAGTGCTAACTTTATCCGCATTTGTTCTACCAATACAATATCCTTTTTGTTCCTCATCAAAAAAACAGTTTTTCTAATAAGACTTTACGTTTACGTTTTTCTCAATAAAACACAGCGTTGTCTTTTTTTGATTTTGTGCTCTATTGCCGGGTTACCTGCATCAGTGCAAATTTTGAAAGGTTTAGAGGCAAATATATACGCTACCTTTAAAACAAATATTTAAAATGGGATGAAGTGGATTTATACACTCTTAAGTAAAATTATTTTGTGCTCAGGTGCTCAGTGAAAACCATTTCAGGTGACTATGTCTTGAAGCTCATCGAGAGAATGCCAAGAGTGTGCAAAGCAGTAATCAGAGCAAAGGGTGGCTATTTTGAAGAAACTAGAATATAAACATGTTTTCAGTTATTTCACCTTTTTTTGTTAAGTACATAACTCCACATGTGTTCATTCATAGTGTTGATGCCTTCAGTGACAAATCTAAAATGTAAATATGTATATATATATATACAGTATATATACAGTATATATATATATATATATATATATATATATATATATATATATATATATATATATATATATATATATACATATATACACAGTATATATATATATATATATATATATACAGTATATATATATATATATATATATATATATATATATATATATATATATATATATATATACACACACACATACATATATACATGCATACATATATATAGATACAGTATATATATAGTATATATACATATATAGATACAGTACATACATACATATATACATACAGTATACACATACATACATATATATATATACACATACATACATACATGTATATACATACACATATATATACACAGATACATATACATACATAAATACGTATACGTATATGTACACGTACACGTACATATATACATACACACACACACATAATATATATAGTCAAATTATCAACTATTCTAAGACACTTCTACAATATGGGCAAAACTTGTTTTCCTTGACAAAATGTGACTACCGTATATTTTTGTCACATCATGTCTTTATTCAAACTAGAGTATGACTTTTTTATAGAATTGAAATAAATAAAAAATCTTTAAAACGTAATTCAACAGTGATAGCTTCACCTTATTTTAAGATCATGTTCTTTTTCTTGGTCATTTAAGAAAAAGACTACGGTATTGTCCGGACTATAAACCGCTATTTTGAACCCTGTGGCTTATAAAACGTTGCAGCTCATTTATGGATTTCTCTTCGCTAACGGTCATAATGTTTTGTATTCAACAAATACTTTTCATAAAACACAGAGACACTGAAAATGTCTGTTATTATTTGTGCTTTTGCGGCTTCTTTCGGACGAGTTCACTCACTGCAGGTGTTGCGGGTTGAACGTCTACAATATTTTCCTATGTTTAGGGCCTTGAACCGGATGTACAAGTGCCGTTCCGACTTCCATAGCATTTATACTGGTATGTTTTCTTCATTTATCACTCCAAACAAAGTTCTTAGGTTTTACAATGTAACTAAAACAATTCATACTTACTAAACCGTCCCATGTGTGATGTCTGATGTCACATGGTTTTAATGCATATTTGTACGTGACATATTGTAATCAAGCTAGCATCGTTAGCATTAGCTAAGATGCCAATACTTTTACAAGTGTCTGTGTTAGTATAATTAACGTACAATGGCATTCTGTTTGTATTGTTCCAGTTTCACAAATTCCTTAGTAAATTCACCAAGACGTCACAGTGGAGTTATTGAGTATTTAGCGGATTGGAGAGCTACTGCAGCTGGTTCGTCCATGACGATGACTTCTGTTTTGTTAGATCATCCGTTTTACGGCCGTGTTACCATAAGGTATGTAAATAAACATTTACAACATTTTTCTGTGTATATAACTCATTTTGCAACATACAGTATAAATCGGTGGCTTATAGTCCGGTGCGGCTAATATATGGAAAAAATGTTTTTCCTTTTAAAATTTAGTGGGTGCGGCTCAAAAGTTCTGGTCTTGATGTCAGTCAATTTTAATAGAGTTGAAATCATTGTATTTATAAAACTTCATGTTAGCCAACACAGATGATGTTTCCATTCCTGGTAAAGTCACAGGTCACTTGTTACTAGGCAGAATTGATAGAGGTTCAAACATACCGTATTTTTCGGAGTATAAGTCGCACCGGAGTATAAGTCGCACCTGCCAAAAATGCATAATAAAAAAGGAAAAAACATATGTAAGTCGCACTGGAGCCCGGCCAAACTATGAAAAAAACTGCGACTTATAGTCCGAAAAATACGGTAGTCAAAATTATTGTTGGTAAAATGATGCCAGTCATTTCGATGGTGCCCTGCGCCTGGACGATTAAGGGCAACAGGAACAGGAACCCAGAAATACAAGGCGATTCCAACGTATTCATTTTAAAATCAAACGTAAAATAGAAATCGCTGCGTTGGAAAAAATAAACTTATAACTGAAGTAGCAAAGGCTTAACCAGGCTACAGAACAAATGTTCCTGTTCCAGGCCAGACGAGGCTCAGTATTGTCCAAAGTGTAAATAAGAATTTTCCTCCTTGGGTTTATAAGATGTAAGTTGTCAGGTTGCTGCAATGAATGTAGAGCGGCAGAAGGAGCAATCAGCCAACCTTCTCAGAGAGATGGAGAGCCCACCGCTACCTTGCAGTCTCACACACAAACAACCAATCACGTCAAGACATTGATTGATGCCTGCTTTCAAATCTATCACTCCCGCATAAGCCCCCGACCTGAGCCAATGGCTGATACAAAGTTAGATTAACATGAAACATGGCAAAAAATGTATACCGTATCTAATGATATAATCAAAAATAATAAGAATGATGATGACTTAGATTCAATCAGCACTCTTTGTTATGTAGAGGATCTTTGACGAGAAAACATATATATATATGTTTTTTAAAGATAAAGTATATTTGACGGGCCTTTTTAAAGTCTCTTAAAAACAGCAGAGCTTGTGCCATATAATGTCGTACACTAACATTTTTGTAGTATGTCCTCAAAAACTGAAGAGCACTTTGTTTGATTTGTGATTCTCCAGTAGATTCCTAAAAACAGCATGGCACTTTTTTATAAATAACGTATATTTGACCAACCTTCTCGCAGTAAGCCCCGTAAAAAACAGCAGTAAGCTTGTGTCACATAGGATCGTTGATTTGCATTTTTGTATTATGTTCTAAAAACTGCGAAGGATTTTTGGCTAGTGATTGGCCAGTATATTTCCTAAAAACGGCAGAGCATTCTTGTTAAATACAGCATATTTGACCAGCATTTTTTTTACAGTTTGCCCTTAAAAACAGCAGTTGTGGTCTTGTCATGTAGAGGATCTTTCACTAAAATGTTTGCAATATATTCCTAAAAACAGCAGAGCGCTCCTGACGCATAGAGGAGCTTTGACTTTTGTTTTTGCAGTAGCTTCCTAAAAAAAAGCGCGGTATTTTTGTTTTATAAAAGTATATTTGACTAGCATTTTTGTTGCACGCTCCTTAAAAAACTGCAGAGAGCTTGCGTAATATAGGATCGCTGAACAGCATTTTTGTATAATGTCCTCAAAAAACTGCAGAGCATTTATTGCATAAAGAATGTTTGACTTGTGGTTCTCTCGTAGATCTTAAAAACAGAAGAGCACTTTTGTTTATTAGAGCATATTTGACTCGCATTTTGGCAGTTGGCCCTTAAAAACAGAAGATGTGGTCTTGTCATATAAAGGATCTTTGACTAGGATTTTTGCTGTAAATGACTGAAAACAGCAGAGCGCTTTTGTCACATGGAGGAGCTTTGACTATTATTTATGCAACAGACTCCTAAAATCAGCAAAGCAAAGTATGTTTGACTAGCTTGTATGCTGTTACAAAACCGCAGAGAGCTTGCGTCAAATTGAATCGTTGACTAGCATTTTTGTAGTATGTCCTCAAAAACAGCAGAGCACAAATAGGATGGTTTTTTTTGCGATTTTCCAGTAGATTCTTAAAAACAGCAGACCATTTTTTAACAGTATCTATTCTGAGTTGCATTTCTGCAGTTTGCCCTTAAAAACAGCAAATGTGGTCTTGTCAAACAAAGGATCTTTGACTCAAATTTCTGCTGCAGATAACTAAAAACAGCAAATCCCTTTTGTTTTATAAGAGTATTATTTGACTAACCATTTTGTAGTAAGCCGGCCCCTTCAAATAGAGGATCGTTGAATAGCAATGTTTGAGTATGTCCTCAAAAACTGCAGACCACCTTTCACATGTCACAGGATGTTTTGACTTGTGATTATCCTGCAGATTCCTGAAGACGGAGGCGTATTTTTGTTAAATAGAGCATATTTGACTAACATATTTTGCAGTTTGTCCCCCAAAACAGTGGCCGTGGTCTTGTCAAATAAATACTTTTTGCGGGACATTCCTACCACAAGCAGGGCACTCTTGTTTTATAGAGAATCTTAAACTAGTGTTTGTGGTAGGTTAACAACATCACAGCCCTCCTGTCACAGAGGATCTTTGACTAGTGTAAACATATTGCTAATTTTATTCTATTTGCGACGTGCTGCTTGGCAGAGGTAACATCTCCTTCTACTCCTACTGTCTTTGTTTGCGATGATTGTCTTTTCTTGGTGCGCTCGCAAACACAGCAGGGTTTCTAATGCTCACAGCCGTGTGACTAATCCTCCGAAGGCCACGGCAACGCACGCTTAAAAATATACATAAAGTGTGGAGAGCCTGAACACCCACATGCTTTCATTTTTGCTGTGTTTGAGAAAGAATAGCTTTAAGACGACAGAAGGCCATCTGGAGGTATTATGGCAGATTCTCTACCAATAACAATGAAGTGTGTATTGTCTCTGTTCTAAAGCGTGTGTGTTGCAAACACTATACCGCATTGTTTTATTAAAAAAAAAAAACCTTGGTTAATAAAGATAGTTTCGTCCTTTATAAATGTAAAATCTAATACAAAAAACATATCACAAAATCCCACCTTCACTGCATGAAGCCAGCATTGTTCAGATGCATCATTAGTTTCCTAAAATATCAATGGAACCTTTTTATTAGAAAAAATACTCTTGATCAGTGGTTCTCAAACTTTTTTCTACAAGTACCACTTTAGCATACCAATAATTGTCACACACACAATGGTGGGATTATCCTCTGCATGTCATGGGAGCAGTGAGCAGCAGCAGTGGCCGCGCCCAGAAATCATTTTGGTGATTTAACCCCCAATTCCAACCCTTGATGCTGAATGCCAAGCAGGGAGGTAATGGGTCCCTTTTTTGTAGTCTTTGGTATGACTTGGACCGAGTTTGAACTCACGACTTACCGATCTCAGGGCGGACACTCTAACCGCAAGGCCACTGAGCAGGTGCCAGGCCACTGAGCAGGTAAAACACAGCAGCGTAGTAGTAAGTATTCATTAAAAAAGGCAGAGTAAATGTAATATTTATGGCCACTGTAACATTACACACAGTTTGAACAGTAACACTGTGTTTAAAAATAGGGGGAAAAACACTGTACTTTAATCAAGTGATTCTTTGGTGTACTGCAAGATGGAGCCTGCGTACCAATAGTAGTACACTTACCACAGTTTAAGAATCTTTGCTCTAGATCAGGGGTCCCCAAACTTTTTGACTCATGGGCCGCATTGAGTTAAAAAAATGTGGCCGGGTTCCAGGCTCTGTGTGTATGTGTGTGTACATATATATATATATATATATATATATATATATATATATATATATATATATATATATATGTATACATATATATATATATATATATATATATATATATATGTATACATACATATATATATATATATATATATATATACATACATATATATATATATATATATATATATATATACATACATATATGTATGTATATATACATATGTATGTGTATATATGTACATACATATATATGTATGTGTGTGTATATATATATATATATATATATATATATATATATACACACACATACATATATATATATATATATATATATATATATATATACACTGTATATATACACATACATATATATATATATACATATATATATATATATATATATATATATATATATATATATACAAATATATATATATATATATATATATATATATACGGGCAGCACGGTGAAACAGGGGTTAGTGCATGTGCCTCACAATACGAAGGTCCTGAGCAGTCCTGGGTTCAATCCCGGGCTCGGGATCTTTCTGTGTGGAGTTGGCATGTTCTCCCCGTGACTGCGTGGGTTCTCTCCGGGTACTCCGGCTTCCTCCCACCGCCAAAAACATGCACCTGGGGATAGGTTGATTGGCAACACTAAATTGGCCCTAGTGTGTGAATGTGAGTGTGAATGTTGTCTGTCTATCTGTGATAGCCCTGTGATGAGGTGGCGACTTGTCCAGGGTGTACCCCGCCTTCTGTCCGATTGTAGCTGAGATAGGCTCCAGCACCCCCCGCGACCGCAAAAAGGGACAAGCGGTAGAAAAATGGATGGATGGATATATACATATATATATATATATATATATATATATCCAATATAAATTGTATATATATATATATATATACACACATATATACACATTGTCTTTATAATCCGTTTTGTCATTTAACATCAATTAACATTGATGTTCATCAACATTTAACAATGTCACGTTATCGATGGGAAAATTAATTTTTAGACAATATGATTTGCCTGAGCGGCTAGGAGACACCAAGAGTAACAAGCGGTAGAAAATGGATTAGAAAGGAAAGATTTAAAAAAAAAAAAAAATTACTTGGGACTTCCTGTGGGCCGGATTTTGGATGCTGGGGGGCCGGATCCGGCCCGCGGGCCGTAGTTTGGGGACCCCTGCTCTAGATATTAGAGATACTCTGTCCTGTTTTTAAAAACTATGTTAGTTAAAAATTCAATCCTATTTTTCTGAATCAAATGATCTTCTGTGTGACAGTACAGCGCTGTTGTTTTAAAGGAGCGACTTTTAGTCAATGATCCTCCGGATGGCATGGGAACATACTGCTGTTTTTGAGGACTGCAATTCCTTAATTATTTACCCTCTTTCTTCTGAGATCAAAAATAAATGGATTTCAGATGGATGGCGCCTCGTTTTTTTTCTTGCCTTGATCTGTTTCCGAGCAGGCGTGAGATGGGGGGGATGTGATCTAATGATGTGATCTAGATCCTTCCTGCTTTTTGAAATATTCTATATTAAGTAGACCTACATAGGGCCTGTTGTGTTGTCATGGATGTGTTACACTGGGAAAAAAATTGAATTATGTTAAATTCAAAGTTAGCTTGTAGCGTTTTGTTTTGTTTTTCGTTTTTCTTCTTCTAAATGTGATGTAACTGACAAGAAATGCAGCAGCCAAGAGTGCTCAAATCATTTTCAATTTGCCTTTAAAAACGCAGATGTAATAGCGTGGTTATATAATGAGATTAGAAAAAGGAGGAAGAAAAGTCTGCATTTTGTCTTGTTTTTTTTAACATATCAAATGGCCTACGAATCACACGAACATGATAGTCTTACAAATAAGGACAATTAACGCCCCCTACAGGACTGTAGTTGTACATAGCCTGATCATACCCTAGTCCCCTGCCATGTTTGTTCCTAAGTGTTTACCTGCATGACCCCATAATGCAATAATCCCTCAAAATTTAAAGTTCAAGTACCAATGATTGTCACACACACTAGGTGTGGTGAAATTTGTCCTCTGCATTTGACCCATCCCCTTGTTCACCCCCTGGGAGGTGAGGGGAGCAGTGGGCAGCATCGGTGGTCACGCCCGGAAATCATTTTGGTGATTTAACCCCCAATTCCAACCCTTGATGCTGAGTGCCAAGCAGGGAGGTAATGGGTCCCATTTTTATAATCTTTGGTATGACTCGGCCGGGGTTTGAACTCACAACCTACCGATCTCAGGGCGGACACTCTAACCACTAGGCCACTGAGCAACTTTCACTAACCTTTGCTGTGCCTTCCTCTCTTTAGCTGTGAAGCTGCTGTGTCACATCGTTATGCTGGTGCTCTGGGTGCTCTCCACCGCACATCTGTAGAAACTGTAGAACACGTGTAAAATTAAAGGCCGAGCGAACAGATCTGGCACGCCACATTGAGGGCCACATCATTCAGTGGCCCGCCACATTATTCAATGAGGCCCGCCACATTTTTTACATTGCCCTCAACATCATTCAATGAGGTCAGCCACATTATTTAACATTGCCTGTCACATCATTCAACGTGGTCTGCTACATCATTCAATATTGTCCGCCATATCATTTAAAGTGACCTGCCACATTCCAAATGTGGCCGCCACAATTCTTTACATGGCCCGCTACATAATTCAACATGGTCCACCACTTCATTTAATGTGGTCTGCAACGTCATTCAATGTTGTCCGCCACATCATTCAACGTGGTCCGCCACATTATTTAACATTGCCTGCCCCATATACTGGGTATAACACATGGCACACGGACAAAGCTTAACCTATTATTACTATAACAATCTACAAGGTTAATGTAGGTTGCTTCTCTTTCTCCCCCTCCATTTTTCTGCATTCTTTCGTATCTCAAGTTATCATTACGTATATGTATTGTTGCATTTGAACAACTGTATTGTTGATAGTAAAGGTAAAGTATTGGTATTGTTCATTATCAGTAGCGCTATTTCTATTGGTATTTGAATTGCTCCATTTGTAGTGTAATAATGCTCATTGTCATTTCTGTATTTTTTTTTTATTTTCGCTAACTGCTTATTTGCCATTACTTTTACCATCATATTTGTACATGTTGTATTTGCTGATGTTGCTCTATTGTTGTTGTTGTTGTTGTTTGCTGTTGTTGTTTTTGTCTCTCTGTCTAATCCCCCTCTTGTCCCCACAATTTCCCCCTCTGTCTTCTTTTTTTCTCTCTTTCTATCCCCTCCTGCTCCGGCCCGGCTGCACTAAATGATAATATAAAAACATTTAATAAAGTCAAATACAAATAAGGCAACAAGAGAAGTATCCTACACTTCTCTTTTGTAAAGTAAATCTGAACAGCCGACATGGGCATCTACATCAACTATATGATTTGCCTGAGAAGCTGGACAGGACAAAAAAATAATAATAATAATAACATTGCCTGCCCCATCATTCAATGTGGTCGGTTACATCATTCAATATTGTCCACCACATCATTTAAAGTGGCCCGCCACATTTCAAATGTGGCCGCCACAATTTTTTATATGGCCCGCTACATAATTCAACATCATTCAATGTGGTCCGCCGTCGTGTCTTTCAGTGTGGCCCGGCCCATTATTTAATGTCAATGTGGTTCAATATTTCCTGCTACATCATTCAATGTGGCCAGCCACATTTTTCAATGTGGTCTGCCACATCATTTAACGGGGTCTTGCTCATCATTTTAATGTAGTCTGCAATGTCATTCAATATGGCAGGTCTATTCAACTACATAATGAAGAGGTTCACAGTTTCAAGAGCCTAAGGGCATCGAAATTTGGATTTTTCACCAGAAAGTGCTTCGCAGGTTATATTCCTTTGAGGCTGTGTTTACTTAATTGCAAAGTAAACACATTGTCTTTCACACTGCACTGTCAATAAATGTGTTGTGTTTACTGAGGGGAGGTGATGGCTCAGACACCAGGGGGCAGTATATACAATAATTTATTATATATATAATAAATATATATAATAATAAACAATACAACTAAACTATAGAAATAGAGTGTGTGACTAAAATACAAGAGGGTGTGTGTGGTGTAAGACTATGTGTGTAGATATCTGAAGTGTGTTACCAAGTGTTGATGAGAAAAGGCAGACAAGTCCAAAGAGGGCAAGGCAAAAGGGGTCCAAGTTCAGCGAGGGGTCCGTGGGGCAGAGAGAGAAGTCAGAGTCCAGGTGGCGAGTGAGGAGTCGGGAAAGAAGAAGGCAGTCCAAAACACCGGGGAAACAACGGGAGATCTCGAGGAGGGAAGACTCGGGAAGGCACTGCGGAAGAGCAACAGACGTCAGAATCACGGAGGGAAAAACAACACAGTAAGAGCGCATAAAGCTTGTTGCTTACGGTACACCATGAGAAAACTAAGTTCCCGCCCGATCCTTGGGTCAACTGGTCCTTTATTGAGCCTGCCCTCATCAGACCCAGGAGTGTAGATTGCCGGTGAGTGAATGCAGCTGGTGGCTGCTGCAGGGCGGGGACGCGCGCAGCGCGTCCCTGGATGTGCGCACCCGTGGGCGTGTCCCGAGGTGCGCACAGACGGATGAGCGGCGTTGGCAGGAGCCTGAGCCGTAACAGTATCCCCCCCTATGGACAGATTCCAGATGTCCAACATACTCACGAAACAAGGGAGGGTGGAGGGGAGAACTGGTGGTGGGTCGCCGGCCCCAGTGTCCCCGAATCCACCGAGGACGAGTCTCATGGCGGCGGCGAGAAGAACGCCACTGAAGCCGGCGAGGCGGGCGACCAAAGGACGGCCACCATCTTGGCCGTCGGGAAGGCGGACGTGATTGGCGCCATGGTGCGTCTCGCCGGAAACGAGGATAAAACGTCGGCGGCGGCGTGGAAGCGGCAGACGTCGGCGGCGGCGTGGAGGAAGACGTCATCGGCGGCGTGGAAGCGGCAGACGTCATCGGCGGCGTGGAAGCGGCAGACGTCATCGGCGGCGTGGAAGCGGCAGACGTCATCGGCGTGGAAGCAGCGGACGTCAAAGCCGGAGACGAGGAGGGCAGCTGAGGAGCTGGCCGAGATGCTGGAGTCGGCGGAGCCGGCAGAGGTGCTGGAGTCGGCGGAGCCGGCAGAGGTGCTGGAGTCGGCGGAGCAGGCCGAGGTGCTGAGGTCGAGGCCAGCCTGGGAGCTGGTGGAGACGTGGGGGCCAGCCTGGGAGCTGGTGGAGACGTGGGGGCCAGCCTGGGAGCTGGTGGAGATGTGGGGGCCAGCCTGGGAGCTGGTGGAGACGTGGGGGCCAGCCTGGGGACTGGTGCTAGCTCGGAGACTAGCCGAGGGGTTGGTGCTAGCTCGGAGACTAGCCGAGGGACAGGTGCTAGCTCGGACGCTAGCCGAGGGACAGGTGCTAGCTCGGACGCTAGCCGAGGGGCTGGTGCTAGCTCGGACGCTAGCCGAGGGGCTGGTGCTAGCTCGGACGCTAGCCGAGGGACAGGTGCTAGCTCGGACGCTAGCCGAGGGACAGGTGCTAGCTCGGACGCTAGCCGAGGGACAGGTGCTAGCTCGGACGCTAGCCGAGGGACAGGTGCTAGCTCGGATGCTAGACGAGGGAGAGGTGCTAGCTCGGACGCTTGCCGAGGGACAGGTACTAGCTCGGACGCTAGCCGAGAGACAAGTGCTGGTAGCGTGGTTGGTGGGTGCGGCCAGGCAAACTGAAAGATAGATGGTAGCGGTCTTGCTGGCCGCAGCTGTGCTACCTCACCAGCACGGCTGTCGGTACCATTCCCCCCCTCCAAAGGCGGATTCCAGACGCTTCCAGTACACTGAGGAATAGACACTGAGGGTGGAAAGAGGGTGTCCAGGCGGCGAGAAAATTCCTCCTTGCTCACATCACTGCTAAACATGCCTTTCCATGACAGTTTGGCAGGACAAGAAAACTCCTCCAGTGTGGAGCGAAAAAAAGAAAAAGACATGGTGAATGGGGCAAGAGGCAGAAAAAAGAAAAAAAAAAAAAATCACAGGGGGCGGAACTAAAGTCACTGGGGGCGGGCCTAAGGAACTGTGCCGTCAGGTCCTTTAATAATTTTGGCGGGAACTTACTGTTGTGTTTACTGAGGGGAGGTGACGGCTCAGACACCAGGGGGCAGTATATACAATAATTTATTATATATATAATAAATATATATAATAATAAACAATACAACTAAACTATAGAAATAGAGTGTGTGACTAAAATACAAGAGGGTGTGTGTGGTGTAAGACTATGTGTGTAGATATCTGAAGTGTGTTACCAAGTGTTGATGAGAAAAGGCAGACAAGTCCAAAGAGGGCAAGGCAAAAGGGGTCCAAGTTCAGCGAGGGGTCCGTGGGGCAGAGAGAGACGTCAGAGTCCAGGGGGCGAGTGAGGAGTCGGGAAAGGGAAGGCAGTCCAAAACACCGGGGAAACAACGGGAGATCTCGAGGAGGGAAGACTCGGGAAGGCACTGCGGAAGAGCAACAGACGTCAGAATCACGGAGGGAAAAACAACACAGTAAGAGCGCATAAAGCTTGTTGCTTACGGTACACCATGAGAAAACTAAGTTCCCGCCCGATCCTTGGGTCCACTGGTCCTTTATTGAGCCTGCCCTCATCAGACCCAGGAGTGTAGATTGCCGGTGAGTGAATGCAGCTGGTGGCTGCTGCAGGGCGGGGACGCGCGCGGCGCGTCCCTGGATGTGCGCACCCGTGGGCGTGTCCCGAGGTGCGCACAGACGGATGAGCGGCGTTGGCAGGAGCCTGAGCCGTAACAAAATGTATTATTCTGCCCTTGCTACTCGTTTCCAGCATGTGCAGATAGATGGTTAACAGTATGAAGAAACAGAAGCTCCAGAAGTTTTGATGTTCCTTTTTTTAAATTATTTTTCCTTCCTTAGTTTAATTTTTTTACACTTCTTCCTTCATTTAGGTTTGTAAGTTGCCTCTGTATTGAAGCTATTATCACATATATCTGATTTATAACACCCAAAGACTTATAACTAGAGATGTCCGATAATGGATTTTTTGCCAATATCCGATATTCCGATATTGTCCAACTCTTAATTATCGATTCCGATATCAACCGATACCGATATATACAATCGTGGAATTAACACATTATGCCCAATTTTGTTGTGATGCCCTGCTGGATGCAGTAAACAATGTAACAAGGTTTTCCAAAATAAATCAACTCAAGTTATGGAAAAAAAATGCCAACATGGCACTGCCATATTTATTATTGAAGTCACAAAGTGCATTAATTCTTTTAACATGCCTCAAAACAGCAGCATGGAATTTGGGACATGCTCTCCCTGAGAGAGCATGAGGAGGTTGAGGTGGGCGGGCTAGGGGGAAGCGGGGGTATATATTGTAGCATCCCGGAAGAGTTAGTGCTGCAAGGGGTTCTGGGTATTTGTTCTGTTGTGTTTATGTTGTGTTACAGTGCGGATGTTCTCCCGAAATGTGTTTGTCATTCTTGTTTGGTGAGGGTTCACAGCGTGGCGCATATTTGTAACAGTGTTAAAGTTATTTATACGGCCACCCTCAGTGTGACCTGTATGGCTGTTGACCAAGTATGCATGCATTCACTCGTGTGTGAAAAGCCGTTGATATTATGTGACTGGGTCGGCATGCAAAGGCAGTGCCTTTAAGGTTTATTGGCGCTCTGTACTTCTCCCTATGTCCGTGTACACAGCGGCGTTTTAGAAAATCATACATTTTACTTTTTGAAACTGATACTAATAATTTTGAAACCGATAATTTCCGATATTACATTTTAAAGCATTTACCGGCCGATAATATCGGACTGCCGATATTATCGGACATCTTTACTTATAACGTTTGAGAATAAATAGATATGATCAAAATAGTATCAATCTCACAGAGATTCCCGGGCCATTTTGACAGATAATGATGAAGCCAGTGATGCAGTGGTCGGGACCGCAGATCGCTTCTCCACCAAAAACAATGCAAATCGGGCAGACTTTGTGAGAGCCAACAACGATTAATTTGGGCAAAATGATGATCTAGAACAGTGGTTCTTAACCTGGGTTCGATCGAACCCGAAGGGGTTCGGCGGAGCCTTCGCCACGGAGGTCAAGACACACCCGACTCATCGTGGGAATAAAAACTTCTCCCTATCTGCGAATTATGGATACCCCCAGTCTTTGCGAGCAATCCTTTTCGAGGGTGCTGGACATAAAACGAAGAAAAGGAACAGACCTTGCTGTGAAAATGACATGAGAGTGGCACTTGCCAAGGTGAAGCCACGCATATCTAAACTGGTCTCTCAAAGGCAACAGCAGAAGTCACACTAATTTGCAGGTGTGTAATTTGTTCTGAGTTCATGCACTGTGTTGGTTTTGTTCTTTGAACAAGGTGATGTTCATGCACGGTTTATTTTCTGCACCAGTAAAACAAAACATATAAATTTGTCTTAGATTTGAAAGAAAAAAAACACATTTTATTTTTCACTAAAGAAGGGTTCGGTGAATGCACATATGAAACTGGTGGGGTTCGGTACCTCCAACAAGGTTAACAACCACTGATCTAGAACTATACAATCTTGAGTCTAAATACAAGAAGGATGAGCTACAAGTTTTAGAAGCTCTGCTAAACAAATCCAGCTTTAGTGAAACACTATAGCATTATGTAGCAGTATTGTTAAGTGCTAGACAAGAAATACAAACTACAAACCTAATAAAATGATAGCTTACTGTACAATGCCTTCTCTTACTTCGATGATGACTGCCAGGATGTCCATATGTTCCCGTTTAGATGAATAATTAATCTTGAGCCACACGAAAGTTTAACAAGGAAAAGTTTCCCTGTAGACACCCTCTTCGGTTGTGTGTGTTTGCCTCCATCTTTTTGTATAAATTGAATATCACAGATGAACAACTTCTAGATTTAAGGCTAAGTCCTCCTGTTATCCAGATGAAAAGGCATGATTTATAATCTAGAATAACTTTGACGAGCCGGGACACGATGATGCGGGAGCAGCAGGACATCGCTGCCCGCCATCCTTGCCAACCCTCCCGGATTTTCCGGGAGACTCCCGAAATTCAGCGCCTCTCCCGAAAACCTCCCGGGACAAATTTTCTCCCGAAAATCTCCCGAAATTCAGGCGGGGCTGGAGGCCACGCCCCCTCCAGCTCCATGCGGACCTGAGTGACGTGTCAACAGCCTGTTTTCACGTCCGCTTTCCCACAATATAAACAGCGTGTCTGCCAAATCACGTTATAACTGTAGAATGATCGAGGGCGAGTTCTTGTTTTCTTATGTGGGTTTATTGTTGGGCAGTTTCATTAACATCCTCCCAACAACACACAACAACAGCAGTCACGTTTTTGTCTACCGTAAAGCAGTTCGTCTGCCGTAAACAGCAATGTTGTGACACTCTTAAACAGGACAATACTGCCATCTACTGTACATGCATATGGGACAATAACATCTAGGGCTTTTAGAGAGTGCAGTGTACAACTGCGCACACAACAAGGAGACGAAGCAGAAACAATCTGCGCAACTTCAGGACGGTTAAGAAATCGCCTCATGCTCCCAGTCATGATAATGACTCTAGCTAAAGCCAACACTTGTGGAAAAACAGTTAAAAAAGATCAAGAGGGAGGAACTTGAAATGGCCTCCACCTGCAAAACCAGTCATGTTTTGATGGCCATCTCGTTGTTGCCCCTCTAGTGCACCTGTTGTTAATTCCATCAACACCAATGCAGCTGAAACTGATTAACAACCCCCTCCGCCACGTACCTGACCAAAACTTTATGTCAGGACTTGGACTATGGTGTGGTTTGTTTTCCCGTGGTGCAAAGCGACTTGACCGGACACGACGTGAAGGTAAGGACATGTTTAATATTTTAACTCAAAAAAGGAATCAAACAAAAGGTGCGCACAAGGGCGGTACAAAACGTGGCTATGAAAATAAAACACTCGCACGAAGGCAGAACTATGGAAAAAACAAAACTTGCAAACTATGGCCTGAATAAAGAGAACTTACTTGGAACGAGAGAAGGACATGAAAAAGAGCAGCATGGATATCAAGGGTGTATAGAGGGTGTTGTCGCCAGGAAGACAGCCTGGGAACTGGGAGCTTAAATAATAGTGACATGATTAGTGACAGCAGGTGCGTGACGCAAAATGTGAAAACGTGAGACAGGCGCGTGACATGAGGATGTGAACCAGGTGAAACTAATGGTTGCTATGGTGACAAAACAAACAAAAGTGCACAAAAAGTCCAAAACAAAACCGAACATGACTAAAACAAAACATGATCACACAGACTTGACACTTTATCAGAAAAGTGCAATTGAATTCATGCCATACCCTGATAAAAAACTGTTCCTTTAATTTTTTTGAGCAGTATATATATATATATATATATATATATATATATATATATATATATATATATATATATATATATATATATATATATATATATATATATATATTAAAATAAATATATATATATATATATATATATATATATAGCTAGAATTCACTGAAAGTCAAGTATTTCTTTTATGTATGTATGTATATATATATATATATATGAAATACTGGAGTTGGTGAATTCTAGCTGTAAATATACTCCTCCCCTCCTAACCACGCCCCCAAACACGCCCCGCCCCCCAATATCATGTTCCAATATCACTTTTTTAGTGATGTTGAGTTGGCTTGGAAACATAGGCTCCAGCGCCCCCCGCGACCCCAAAAGGGAATAAGCGGTAGAAAATGGATGGATGGATTTTCATAATGCATTTATCAATATTCTAAATAAACATGCTCCTCTACGTAAATTGTGTAAGGTAGAAATAATCCTTGGTTCTCTCTTGAACTGTCCAGTCTACTAAAAGTAAAGGATACTGCTCGGGCCAAGGCTAGAAATACCAAATCCCAGGCTGACTGCATGTTTTTAGGCAGCTCAGAAATTGCTTTACTACTCTTGTCAAGAAGTTAAAGTCTGAGTTTTCGTGCAAACCACCAATAGTTCAGACGATCCCAAGAAATTCTAGAAAGTCATGAAAACGTCTTATGGAAGTGAAACCACAAATATTCTGCCAACATGCAATGTGAAATACTCATGTAGTCTAACTGATAAATCTGCCATACTTAATTGTGTTAATGAACATTTTATTTCTTCAGGTTCTTTATTAGACTCCTTATCTCCACATCTAAATCAGCCGAATGTTCAGAAGGGCTGCATGTCACCATCTCTTCACACTTTCATAGCTAATACATTTAGTGTTACTCCTCTTGATGTGTTTGAGGTCAAGAGGGCCTTGAAAGTGGATCCTGGTCCTGACAAACTTGAGACCTTCTTTTTAAAGTCAGTTGTTGATTTTATTTCAGAACCTCGTATGCATATTTTTTTATCTTTTGTCCAGTGATGATATTCCTAATATATGGAAATAAGCTTATGTTTAACTTTTACCTTTGTTGAAAGAAGATCCCAAGCTCAAGTTCTTGAAAGGTTTGTTAGTAAACAACTTAAAGAATTCTTAGACACCTATGGTCTGCTTTCTCCACATGAAACAGGTTTTAAAAAGAGACAGCACCATAACCGCTGCTATCAAAGTTGTATTGAGGCATTGAACTACAAAACATTTTGCAGCTCTTTTTGTTGACCTTTCAAAAGCATTTGAACATATCATTTTGTAAGACAGACTGCACAGGATTGGCTGGATCTCAGCATGCTATAATGTGGTTTTCTAATTATCTGTCCAATAGAACCCAATGTGTCCAGTTTGCTCGGTCCTCCTCATCTTCCCTCCCTGTATCAAAGGGTGCACCTTAAGGTTCCCTATTAGGTCTGTTGTTGTTTTCCAGCTACTGTATGTATATAATCTCTATGATAATGTGTTGGATGATGCATTCTATTTTTATGCAAATTACGCGGCAATATAGTGTTCATCCCCTGCTGTAACGCAAACCTTTGACCTCCTGCAGTCTGCTTTTGATGTTGTTCAGTCCCAGCTGATTCAGCTGAGACTAGTGGTAAATGCAGAGAAATCTAAGGTGACGTTATTTTCAAATGGCAAAACGACTTCCATTGAACATTCCAAAAACATCAACTGCTCATAAGGTTGAACTTAAAAATGGTCACGACATATTGGAGATTGTTATTGATGAGAACTTGTCTTTTAAATCACACATTGAAAAACATGTGGCTAAACTTACAATTAAATTGGGTTTTTCCTTTTAAAAAAAGTCATGTTTTTCCTACAAACAATTGTATGCCTTTGCTAGATTATGGGAACTTGCTCTTTATGAATGCACCCGACACTTATTTGAAAAAACACTGGGTACTGTTTATACTGTTTTATAGATGGGCCTCTCTAGATAAACTGGCTTAGAAAGACGCTTTCCTTGGACACTGATAGTTGACTTCCAGTTTTCTCACACATCCATCTTCAGCCGTAAACACCTTGGTTACTTTAGCCAGTTTCCATTCCGTCTGAGGTGCAGTGTCCTCTACACTCACAATGTCATCTACCTTTGCATTTCTCTGTGTCTTAGTCCATTTTTTCCCTCTGTTGCAAGTTTAACAGATACTCCTTCCATCTAGACCAGAACTTGTTTGCCAGATACTGTACTTTATGCCATCGTTTGCGAAGATAATTGTCTTCCTTCACAAACTCTGCTGGTGGTGGTAAGACAATTGAGGACTTCATGGTCAAAATGTGATTGGGCAAAAGCGGTGGAGGTCCCGTGGGATCATTGAGGGAGTGCACTGTTAAAGGCCTGCTGTTTATGATATCCATGACTTCATAAAGATAGGTACGCAACGATGATCCATCAAGTCTTTAGGATGGATGATCCAAGATAGATGTCAAAACACTCCTTATTGATCTTATTTGTCTTTCCCAGACTTCTCCCATATGGCTTGCAGATGGTGGGTTTATAACAAATTCACAGCAGAGTTGTTTTAAACGTTCTTGATCCATCATCTTCATCGCTTCAAAAAACTCATTTTTTGCACTAACAAAGTTGGTACCCTGGTCTGATCGAAGTTGCCGAACATTACCACATATGGCAATGAATGCACGAAAGGCATTGATAAAAGCATCAGTCGACATGTCGTCAAGCAGTCAAATTTTAACAGCCGAGAACACAAACAGTTGAATAAAAGGCGATAGCGCTTTAGCTCTCTCCTTCCTTCTTTAATGTGAAAGGGGCCAAAGCAGTCCATTCCACAATATGTAAAAGGTGGGGCTGACTCCAAACGTTCACGAGGTAAGTCTGCCATCTTTTGTGATTCAGAACATCTGCTGAATCTTTGACACTTCACACACTTGTGAATGTGAGATGACACCACGTGACTGCATCCAAGTATCTAAAAGCCATTAGCTCGTAGTTCATTTGTTGTTGTCTCACGCCCTTGGTGACACACTTGCTGATGATAATATTTAATTAGCAATGATGATATGTGACTTGTTCTTGGTGAAATTGCTGGATGTTTAACATGTGGGTGCAAATCAGCATTCTTTAGCCGACCTCCTACTCTCAGAATGCCTTGATCGTCCAAAAAAGGATTCAGTCGGTGCAGCTTGCTGCTTTTATCCTTTGTCTTCATTTCTTCCTTGCTTTGGAGAGTTAGAATTTCATCAGGAAATGTTTCCCTTTAAACAAGTCTTACAATGGTAACTTCTGCCTCCTTTCTTTCTTGCAGATTTGTGGCTTCATTGGATGGTGTTATCCAGCCTTTAAACTCCTTAACACGTCTCCTGAGTCTCGCGACAGCTTTGGTTAATTTAACCCAGCTGGATAACTTTAAAAAGCGATTAAGTAATGAATTTTCCACCGTCAAAGTCTGGTGTACCACAGCTTTACGAACTTCAGGGTCTTGAATTATATTTCCCACCCTAATGTCTTCACAGGCAAGATTGTCACCCCACAGAAACTCTGGACCAGTGAACCAGTCAGAACCAATGAGCTATTTCGCTTTAAGGCCTCGAAATGCACAATCTGCTGGATTTTCTTCAGACTTGACATGCCTCCACTGATTTGGATTTGAACTCTCCCTGATTTGCTGAAGGTGATTAGCTACAAAGACACGAAATCTTCTGGCATCATTGTTGACATTTACAAGGGCAACCTTTGAGGTCGTCCAGAAAAATTCCTGGGCATTTATTTCCAACTCTTTTTGAAGTAGCTTGCTTGTATGTACAGCAACAACTGCTGCTGACAATTCAAGTCATGGTACTGTGGTGATCTTGGTTGGAGCAACTCTAGCCTTGTCTAATACAAACCAACAGTGGATTTGTTGTGAAGTATTAATTGCTCTGAGGTAAACACATACTCCATAACCTGTAGTACTTGCATCGCAGAAGTAATGAAGTTGAAATCTTGTCACTTCCTTGAAATCTGCTGGGAGATAACATTGGTGAACTTTGACATCAGCTAGGTGTTGCAAATCTAAAAGCCAGGCCTCCTATTGTATCCCAAGATCCACAGGGAGTGGCTCATCCCAGCCCATCTTGTCACGACACATCTGTTATTTGCTTTCCAACCAAACTGAAGGGCGCCACAAACCCAAGTGGGTCAAAGATGGAACCTACGGTCGATAAGACTCCTCTTCTTGAGAATGGATGCTCATTCACGACGACCTTAAACAGAAACATATCTGAAGCGACACAACAGTTAACACCTAAGGCTCTTTCAATCTGTGGCTCACCAAAAGCCAAGTCTTGAATTTGCACAACTTTAGCATGCTCTTCTTCTGGAATTGATTCAAGTAATCTTTGAGAGTTTGAAACAAACGTGTGTAGACGTAACCTGCCAGAGCTACAAATCTGTCTTGCTTCACAGACGAGCTGTATTGCTTCTTCTTCTGTTGCCATGCTTACCAGACCATCATTCACATAAAAGTTTATTTCAATAAAGTGGATGGATTCTTCATTGAAAAGACCTTGTCCTTGAGCGGCAATGGGTCCCAGACCAACGTTTGCACAGCCAGGTGAGGAAGCTGCTCCAAATAGGTGCACTCTCATTCGGTAGATGGATGAATTGATTAACGTGGACCCCGACTTAAACAAGTTGAAAAACGTATTCGGGTGTTACTATTTAGTGGTCAATTGTACGGAATTTATACTATACTGTGCAATCTACTAATAAAAAGTTTCAATCAATGGTTCTGAATGAAAGTCCCCATTGTTCCAGCAGAGAAACCTAAAGTAATCTTATCTTCTGAAACATGAAACTGGTGAAACATACGTTCAATGTCACATATTACTGCTACTGGACCCTTGCAAAAACGACAAGAGTGCACCTAGCAAGGTGTTTGTCAGTTCTGGCCCTGTGAGCAGATGGGCATTCAATGACATGCCTTGGAACTTCGCTGAACAGTCGAACACGACTCTTATCTTTCCTGGCTTGTGTGCATGATACACCCCGTGGTGAGGGATTTACCAAGCAGGAGCTTTGTTAACTTCTTCTTCTGGAATTTTCTTAGCATCTCCAAGTGCTATTGTTTGTTGCATGAACTCTGCATAATCCTTATGATATCGTTCATCTCTCCTTTTAAGCACTTGAGACAACGTTCTGCACATTGTCTCTTGTTTGGCAGACTTGGTTTATTTTCTTTGAATGATAAAGGCATTTCACTATGACCTTCTGCATTGATCCTTATTCCATTTTCCATTATTGGTATGAAGCGCAGGTCGTCTTGGGAAAAGTGTGCATCCTTTACCTTTCTTTCGCAGAAGTCAGATTCAAGCACCTTTATCGCATCTGCAGGAGTAATTCAGTCTTTGACTTGCGTTCGACATATGTACTGCACTTCACTTGTTAGGTCAGGACTTGATGGAGAGCACGGTGTCACTTGTTTGACAACAACAGTATGGCTACCTCCAATTGCATCACCATAATCAACACTGGAAATGACACAGCCGATAATGCTCCATCCAAAGTCTGTTCTTACAGCAAATGGCTCATCATCTTTTCCTAATACAACTCTCTGGGAAGAAGAGTTATAGCCTATGAGCAGTCCAACTTCACAGTCGATCAAAGGGGCAATTTCCTCTGCATGGTGCTCCAGGTGCGACCATGACCTCACAGTCTTGGGGGTAGGAATGTGATTCAGGTTTGCAGGAATAAACTCTCTTGAATAAGTTGCTGGGAGGGGAATCTGTGTTGCGGAATAAAAGCCTCTGACTTGTAGTCCGGTTAACCTTTGACTTGAAATAATTGTGCTTTTAGAAGACAACCTGGAAAGTTTTAACTGCACAGGCTCCTTCTGAGTGTCCAAACCTTTTGCCTTGTCTTGCTAAACAAATGTGCTGTCACTTTGATTGTCCAAGAGTGCATATGCGAGCAGTTTATTTTCTGGATGGCTTACAGTTGACAACTACACTGGCATAACTGTAGATGTATATGTACTATTCCTGTCTCGTACTACTTGGTTGGATGTTGCTTCATTTGAGGTTTCACTGGAATGTCAAACTCCATTTATTGGTTGCGGGCTCAGTGTTGGTTCATCTGCCTGACGTGGTTTACTTCCTCCCACCTTACTGCGCTCTTGATGCAAGCATGTAGGATGCTTGCCCTTGCACAGATCACAAACATTTCCTTTCACAGCTCTGTTAATAGTGTCCTGGTTTCAAGCCACCAAAACACAACCTCTTAGATTGAACAAACTTGATTGGTTCAGTTATCGTCTTGTCTGTGAATTTGTAACATGTGAGAATGTTTTGACCTGACTTCTCACAAAACACACACACACCTTGGTAGTATCTGTCTTAACTTCAGAGCTGCTCGCCAACACCTTTGTGCCAATGTTGCGGGTCTTGGGTTGCTTGTCCTTGTCATATTCATTCAACTTCAGTGCATGAAGAGAAGTCACTGGATTACAAGCAATTTTAGCTTCCTGAGCGACAAACCGAACAAAATGATTGAAGCTCGAAAAAGCATTGGTGTCTTCGTCAATTTCGATGACCTTTCTGTTCCATCTGGTGGTTAACCAATCGGGAAGCTTGAACAGCATCTTTTGATTTTCTCCACAGTCATTCTCTTGATCGTTGACATTGCAGCTAGACAACCTTGAAGGAAGTCTGAAAACTCAATTCAACACTGTCTTTGGGTCCTATCTTTGGCCACAACATGAGATTGTCCCTGAAGGCTTTGGCAATAACGAATGAGCTTCCGTACCGCTCTTCAAGTAGGTACCATGCTGCACTGGAAACTTAATATGTGCCTTAGAGGAAATAGCTTTCCACTGCTTTCCTCGCTGGTCCACCAATGTATTTACGAAGGTAATAGATCTTCTCATTAACTGGAATATTTATCCTTCCTATCAGTGTTTGAAATGACATTTTCTAGTCCTTGTACCTGAGTGGATGGCTCTCCTTTGAACACAGATAGCTCAGGTACCGGCAAACGACTTGTATTGATGGATTCTGCTATTGCTTCTGCAAGTGTTATAATGCTGTTCGCTTGGGTTTTGATATTGTCAAACTTTGCAACACTTGAGGCCCTAGGTGCTTGTATGTTTGTGGAACACCGTGATGGTGGCATGTTATGTTCTGAAAGCTCATCTAGTTTGAGTGCAGATTTCCTCTGCGATGGCTTCCAATTACACAGAATATCTGATATGTCGTCATCAGAATTGACTTCTTGTTCATAAACTTGCAGTGGTGCCTTTGCAGCATTCATCTTCTTAACTGTCTCTCAGCACTCGATTTGTCTGCGCTTCTCTTCTAAAGCATTTTGTTTTACAACATTTTCTGCTTTTTGTAGTGCAAGTGTCCTTTTATTCTCAGCTTCAAGATAGTCAAGTTCCTGCTTCTCACGCTCCATTTCATCTAAGACCTTTAAAGCTGCCTCAGTTGCGGCTAATTCTGCTGCTGTTTCTTGTTTCCTTGTAGAAGACAGACTTCAATGTCCTGAGCCTTTATTGGACCTATGGAATGATGAAGACGAGAAAACTGAGCTAGCATTTCTCCAGTTACCTTGTTTGTTGGAATGTTTGGCTCCACCTTCAGGCCAATTCCATATATATTGCAAAATCTGTGTGGAGACAGCATGACAAGTGTCAACTCTGCGTCTTGTCTCTGCATCAAGTGGTTCGTGATGTCATAGATCATGATAAGCCTGTTTAACATTTGCTGAAACATTGTCTATTTTGTCCTGACAAACTTGTGCTTCTTCTTGAGAAAGAGTTTGGTTGAGTGTTCCCTTTATTTCTTTAGCAAGAGCCTTCCATATGTTGTAAGTAATCCTGAAGCAATGTTGAAGCTTCTTTGACATTTCGTTGTGGAGCTCTTGACCATTTTCGATGAGTCTTCGGGTCCTCTGGCTTCTTCGCAATTCCTCTTCAATAGCAGATTGTGCTTCTACACTGACCTCAGTGTCCTTTACTGAGCTTGCAACTAAATGTTCATTGTCACAAACAAAGTGTTTTTGCACCCCATCATTACTATCAGCATTAGACATTTTAAGCACAGCCTTATTAGATTGTTAAAAGCCCGTTCACAGTGCAACCCTTTTTTACATTCAAGTAATATTGTGCAATACCATGCAGTCTGTTACTGCGACAGCTATATGCTCAGTTAGACATCAAATAGTCACTTATGTTTGAAGTAGCCTAATTGTAAATAGCTGCTTAAATATATACTAACTTTAAATTCACACATTTACACAACAAGAATATTTCACTCGTTCACACTTATGGAGACTCTTATAACCTTGTTAAAGCTATTCCTCTAACAACATTTAACTTGTTTAAATTAATTTCTTCTTATTGGAATAACCACACAATGCTTTTTCTTATCTCCAGAATAACTTGTCCTTCGTGTGATGTGACGACACCTGAGAAACTTGGTTGGAGCTCAGTCCAACGTGGCGTAGAACTTGTCTTCTCACCGCGTGTTGAGCTGGCTTGAGTTCTCACTGTTACTCTCTCCAGTCAAAAGTACCAGACCAAATGTTCCTTTTTTTCAACCAGCATTTAATGATGTTGAGCATGCCGTGAGAACTGTACAAAATACAAAATATATTATTAGAACACAATACACAAGAGGATTCTCATAGAGAACATAAAACTCGTATTTACTACTCAAATAACTTTTGACTTAACCAAATATTGTGCGGCGCACATATATCCGCCATAATAGCCTGTTAACATGCTAGCGGATTAACTATTAGCATGCTAATGAGCTAACATTTAGCATAATAACTTCGAAAAGTGTCAAACTAAAATCACAGTCAGGGTACAAAAAAGGACTGCTTAAAGGTTGCCTCATTGGCCGCATTCACTAGAAGGGTAAATACATCCTTTTGGGTCGTTACGTTGGCAACTTGAAAGGGACTTTGTTTTCCTGTGACAGTGTAGCAGTGTGCATCAATCATTAATGTACCACACCACAAAACATACAGAGCGAACATTTGTTCCGCCACCGAATAAACCCACATACCGTATATTTACAAAGTTATAAAAAACAATACATTGCGAATATAATTATTTATACACTTCACAAAATGTGTATATAAACACAACACTTACTTCAAAACTGTCTGTTGGCAGCTACAACATCCTTGGTGTGTTGGTTCCTAGAGCCAACACAAGTCTCTGTAAAGAAAGAAAAAAAGGCTTCAGATTTGCAGCTCCATGGTCATGGAATGAAATACAAAAGGATTTGAGGCCACCTGAACTGATCACTTTGGGGACATTTCAGGCTATTTTAAAGGATTGAGAAGCTGTTTCCATTGGGCACTGTAATTGGTTTAACTTGTTTTTATTCAAATGTGTTAAATGTTTATGTTGTAAGTAATTTGTACTTTTAACTATAGTGTGTGTGACTGCTCCTGTTTTTTTGTTGTATTTATTTACAAAACCTGTTTTCTTCTGCCTTCTTGGCCAGGAAAATCACAAGGAGTTTTTTTACCTGGTTAAATGAAAGAAAATGAAAATGAAATGTTTGTCTGACCTTGAATGGGATTGTGCTGAAAATCTTAATTTCCCCTAGGGGATTAATAAAGTATATAAGATTGATTCTGAAATGACAAATTAAAACGGAAGAAAATAAACATTCAAACACTCATAATATGGCTCTTAAAAAGCCAGAATAATATTTAATCTTCCTTCTGTCAAGGAAAATATTTTGTGTTGGAAAAAACGTAGTTAAAATATTTCAGTGTGTGTATAAGTACTTTTTGAGCACAGTCAACAATTTCATGAGAATAATAATAATAATCATGATAATTTTGGTCACAATTAACATGATATGAAATTTTCAAATTGGTAAATCCCAAGTTTGGTTGCAAATTGCTGATGACAAGCATTACAATTTGCCAACAAAACAGCGTTACCTTCCAACATCTTGACAGGTTAGGATTTATTTTGTATCTTGCCAAGTTTTTGTGCATCTGTGCTCCTCTGCTCCATTGATGCTGATGCTACCTGTTTTTCATTCTATTTTTCCAATATTGAAAAATATTTTTACCTACATGTCACCTTCCGTCTCTGCATCCTAGGGCAGTAGTTCTTAACCTGGGTTCGATCGAACCCTAGGGGGTGAGTTGGGCTCAGGGGTTCGGCGGAGCCGACTCATCGTGTAAATAAAAACTTCTCCCTATCAGCGTATTACAGATACGGCAACAGCAGAAGTCACACTGATTTGCAGGTGTGTAATTTGTTGTGAGTTTATGCATGTATGTTGGTTTTGTTGTTTGAACAAGGTGATGTTCATGCACGGTTTATTTTGTGCACCAGTAAAAAAACATGGTAACACTTTAGTATGGGGAACATATTCACCATTAATTAGTTGCTTATTAACATGCAAATTAGTAACATATTGGCTCTTAACTAATCATTATTAAGTACTTATTAATGCCTTATTCGGCATGGCTTTATTATAACCCTAACCCTCTAACCCTGGCCCTAACCCTAACCCTAACCAAATAACTCTAAATTAAGTCTTTGTTACTTAGAATATGTTCCCCATACTAATGTGTTACCAAAAACATATAACTTTGTCTTGAATTTGAAAAAAAAAAAACCATTTTATTTTTCACTAAAGAAGGGTTCGGTGAATACGCATATGAAACTGGTGGGGTTCGGTACCTCCAACAAGGTTAAGAACCACTGTCCTAGGGTCAAGACGCAAGCCAACATGCGCTGCCGTGACAAAAACGTCAACAATCTTTCAAGACAGAGAAGTTTTACTTTATTAATCATGAACTGTCAAACTTCACTTCCAGGCGTCTTCTAAGTGTAGTTTGACTTTATTTGTGTTGTATTTAGCCTAATTTTACAGCGATTTACTCCATCTTTTACACCTTTTTGTCAGCTGGTAATGTTAATATTTTACACTACAAGGTGAGTGTATTGCTCTACATTACAAGTGTCTTCAAAGGCTTAGTAGTTTTACTTCATTTGTGTTGTTTTTAGCTCTATTTTACAGTGTTTAACTTTACTTTTTACATTTCTTCTGACAGTTAGGAATGTTACACTGTAGGGAGACCGCATTGCATATTTGATGGTGTGAGTTGTTTTACTTTAGTTCAGTTTTATTTAATATCATTATAAAGTGTTTGCTTTTACATTTATACTTTTATTACAGTTAGACATGTTAAGGTGGTGGTATTAGGTGACAATATTGTTCTATATTACAAGCATCTTTAATGGCAAAGTAGTTTTACTCTATTTGTGTTGTCTTTATCTTAATTTTACAGCAATTAACTCTGCTTTTTACACCTGTATGACAGTTAGTAATGTTAAAATGTAACACCACCAGATGACAGTATAGCTCTACATTACAAAGATCTTCAAAGGCACTGCTTTAGTTAGGTTTTATTTTCTATCCTATCATTAAGTTTTTTAATTTACTTTTTACACTTGTGTAACAGTTATAAATGGTAAATTGGTGGTATTAGGTGACAGTATCACTCAACATTTTCACAGGCAGAGTATTTTTTTTTTTAACTTTATTTTTGGTGTTTTAAGCTTTATTTTAGTATTTAACTTCACTTTTACATTGTTTCTTACAATGAGAAATCTTAAAATGTTCACCAGCAGAAAATCAAATCGCTCTGCATTGCATATTTGATGGTGAGTCGTTTTACTTTACTTCAGTGTTATTTAATATTAGAAAGTATTGCTTTTTACACTTTTGTTGAAAGGGAAAAGCTGTAGAAAATGGATGGATGGATGGATGTTACAAATAATATCAGGTGGCTGAAAGTATTTTCTACATTAGAAGCATATTTCAAGGATGAGTAGTTTTTCTTTATTTGTAATTTTTGTTGTATTGTTTGTATTATACAGAGATTAACTCCACCTTTTACACTTCTGTGATAGTTAGTAATATTAAATTCTTACACCAGCATTTCCATTACAAGTGTCTTCAAAGGCAGTGTCGTTTTACTTTGTTTTAGTTTAGGGGACGGCGTGGCGCAGTGGAAGAGTGGCCGTGCGCAACCCGAGGGTCCCTGGTTCAATCCCCACCTAGTACAAACCTCGTCATGTCCGTTGTGTCCTGAGCAAGACACTTCACCCTTGCTCCTGATGGGTGCTGGTTATCGCCTTGCATGGCAGCTCCCTCCAACAGTGTGTGAATGTGTGTGTGAATGGGTAAATGTGGAAGTAGTGTCAAAGCGCTTTGAGTACCTTGAAGGTAGAAAAGCGCTATACAAGTACAACCCATTGGTTTACTGGTTTCCTTAACTTTTTACAATGTTTTGACAGAGAGAAGTATTGAAATGCAACACCACAAAGAGACCCTATTGCTGTAAATTGTATATTTCATGGCGTAAACTGTTTTACTGTACTTTATTTTAGTTGTATTTAGTTTTACTGTACAGTGTTTAACTTTGCTTTTTGCCCTTTTGGGACAATTAGGTATTAAAATGCTATGCGAAAAGGAGAATGTATTGTTCTGAATTGCATATCTCATGGTGTGAGTTGTTTTATTTTATTGTAGTTAGGTTTATCGCACAGTGTTTATCCTCATTTTTGCATATTTGTGACGGGTATCAAAATGCTACACCACTAAGGGCCTGATTTCCTTAGTACTTGCGTGTACTAAGACTTGTGAAAACCTGATGGCACACGCAAAGCTGTTCTACTAAACGTGTGCAAATTGGATTGCATCTGTTAAGTGAGCACAATGAGTGAGGCGTGCAAGTGGTTTTGCATCGATCTTCATTAATATGCAAAATATATTCTGATCATCAAAACGCCTACAATACTGGGAGGAGAAAATGCAAATATTATTTAACACGCGCAATCTGATTTATCAACACTCATCACTGTTTTGCGAGCACTATTTAGCTTTTTATTTAGCAGGTGTCAGAAGGACGTGCAAACTGACAGTTCCACACACTGCTGCAGGATCAGTGCTCGCGCTGCTAAGACACACGATGGTTCTATTTTTTTTCTGTCCTATTTGTGTGTGTCAACATTTTAGACTGACAGAAATAAACATATTAGACACACCCTCGATATAGCAATTTCATTTTGTAATTTTATTGCTGCTGGATGACTTAAGGGGCTGATTCAACTGAATTCAATGAATGCATTTTGGTGTCTGCTGGCGTTTTTTTTTTAAATCCGGTTAATTTTTTTTCATTAAGAAATATATTACTATAATTCATCTCCAACACAAAAAGACTCCTTTCATTGTGCATTTTCTTGCGTTTGAGTCATTCCAGATACACGATGTGATCACAGCCTCGCGTACAATCAAGTGTCAGCGTGTGTATGTTTCTGTTGTGTAGACTGAAAAGGTGTTAGGGATAATAGATGTGAGCCGCTGGTTTAACACATCGCACACAGGCAGGAGCATGACAACACGAATGTGCGCTGTGCAGAAAAATGATCAAGTACGTGTCCCTGTGGAAAAAGCCTGTATGCGCGCAAAATCCTCATTTAAATAAAGCGGTCTGCACCACTATACAATTGCACATGCAGTGTTAGTAAATCAAATGCAACACACCCACTCTATCCATCCATCCATTTTCTACCGCTTATTCCCTTTGGGGTCGCGGGGGGCGCTGGAGCCTATCTCAGCTACAATCGGGCAGAAGGCGGGGTACGCCCACTCAGTTATGTTATTTTTTTGCACATACTGTTCAGCGCGTGGTATTTGGAGCTTAGTAAATCAGGCCCTAAGTGTCAGTACTGCCCTCCTACAGGCATATGTATGAGCAGAGTCATATAATACATTACAGTTTTACTTTAGTTTACTAGACTTTGGGTTCAGTGTGTAACTTGACTCTTCACAGTTGTATGACAGTAAGGGATGCTAACATGTTACTTGAAACATCACCTGCAGAGTTAATCAAGGTTTCGTGATGGAAAAAATAATTACTTGACATGATTTCCTACGGGAAATAAATAGTAGAACAAGTTGGAATTCCATCAGCGTCATATATTCTGATGCAGGGTTAAAGCGAACTGCACTTTTTGGGGAATTTTGCCTCCTATTCACAATCGCTATGTAAGACAAGAACGCGTGTTTTTCTTGTGACGTCTGGTGTCACGTGTTTTGTTGTTTTGGTGTTTACTTCCGAGTCAGTGCTCTTATTTTAGTTCCACTCTCTCTCTGTCTCCCATAACACTTTTTTACCCTCACCTGTCGCTAATTGTCAGCCTGGAAACACCTGCTCGTGGTTGCCAATCAGGCTTCTAAAAATCCCTGCCTTGCCCTTTAGTCAGGGCTCGAGGGTTGAATTTATGTTGCTGACTGTTAGCTGCATGTGTTATTTTGATTTACTAGGCATCCTGTGTTCAAATTAAAAATACTCTTCTTACCTGCACGTTGTCCTCCTGTCTCCTGCAACTTGGGGTCACAATTACCGCAGCCATGCGTGTTCGTGACATTTCTTTTTTTAAGCATTCTAATTTGTAATATACGGCAAGTACGAGGTGGCTAACAATGCAGCTAATGGGAGCTCCACTATTCAGCCCATAAAGCCTCATTCAAAAGCGCCAACAATACTCTATTTACACCTTGTGACGTGAATAATAACAAAGTGTTAGCGATATTAATACTATAAGCGCTCACGCAGACAATAAATTTGTTGCGGCACCTCAGAGAGCTAACTAGCGTACTAACTAGCTATACTGTACCAAGCTGATGCTGCTGCTGCATAACCTCTAAGTTGGTAAAAAGTTAATTCTACATTATGAATCCTGCATCTCACCTGTATAGTAGAAGGATGTAGCCATAAACCGCAAAGTTAATTAACCTTGACATTCCAACTAGTGAGAGCAGACATTGTTCAGTAAGTGATTGTTTAATTGCAATAGCACTTAATACTGCTGCATGATTCTTAAGCTTGATGCACACTCGGGTTGTTGTTACTGAAAAGCGAACGTTGTAATGAGTCTGTGAAATTAATATGCACCATATGCTTAAAATCCCCAAAATAAATGTTGTTATGAATGTGCTTGTTACTACATTACATGTAGTTACAGCGTGCATATAAAACGATGATGAAGGCTTTTGGATGTTTTTTAGTGCGCTTTAGAGGCAGAATAGAGCAACTTGTGTTGGCTCCATTTTTAGCTAATTTTTGCTCCAGTTTACTTACGAGTTAGAATGCAAAAGAAAACAAAACAAATGTATTCTTTTCTTACATAAAGATTGTGAACGATGGGCAAGATTCAAAAAAAAGTGTCAATCCCCTTTAGGGTCAGCTAAAGAAATGTGAGTTATTACTAAGCACATGTGAGCAATGTGCTGAAGTGTAGCCTCACATGCGTAATTGGCCTCCTGGCATCTCCACACAGCGCCCCATTAACATGTCTTTGAAGCGTCCCCCCCTCCGCATCCATCCATGAACAAAGAAGACCAGAGAGATGAGCAGCCAATGGGAATTTTGCCTCGTTCTGTGATGGACGAGACGAGATATTCAAACGATGTGGGACTGATACGTGCTCTCGCCTCGTTTTAAAAGGTGCGTTTATCTTCAAAAAGCCAGACAGGAGTAACATTTATGTTAAAGGTTGCGTCACGCAAAGACGCTGACTTTTGTCTTTTGTTGGTGTATCGGTAAACATGAAATGTCGGCTCACTAATTGTATTTATTCTTGCTTGAGAGACGCATAAACCCCAATATATGACGTATATAAGTAAATATAAGAGTGTTTTTTTCCCTTGTAAAAAAGTCTTAAAATGTCATCTTATCATTCAAGTTAATAAGATAATTTTGGCTTAAAAAGTATTTTTCAGGGCTTGAAAAACATCTATCCATCCATTTTCTACCGCTTGTCCCTTTTGGGGTCGCGGGAGGTGCTGGGGCCTATCTCAGCTGCATTCGGGCAGAAGGCGGGGCTTGAAAAACAGACGGCGTCTTATATTTGGGTCAATTCAGTACGTTAGTCTTTTTGTTGTCTTTGTTTTTGCCAAAAAATATTCCGACCTACTCAGTGGCCTAGTGGTTAGAGTGTCCGCCCTGAGATCGGTAGGTTGTGAGTAGAGATGTCCGATAATATCGGCCTGCCGATATAATCGGCCGATAAATGCTTTAAAATGTAATATCGGAAATTATCGGTATCGGTTTCAAAAAGTAAAATTAATAACTTTTTAATTAAAAACGCCGTTGTACGGAGCGGTACATATCCGGTAAAACACGGATATAAACCCAGTCAGCAGCCCCTCCCCACTCCTCTCTCCCACACACACAACACAGGAGTTGACTACTGCAGCATGAGAGGTTTACTAGCGACGCTTGATGACCTCATCAAACCGCCGCGAGCGGAGCATAACAACAAGAGTGTGTTGTTGCCGGTGCTGTAGCCGTGGCTAACAAGCGAGCTCGCTCTGTGACTGACTAACGACACCATGTCTATGGTTAGGGATTTCTTAAAGTGTGTCTGACGGATAAAAAAACTGGCAATTTGCAATGACTGCAAAAAGTTGGTTAAGCGAGGAGGAACCAAGACGTCTTCCTTTAATAAGAGCAATTTGATCTCCCACCTCTTCAAGAATCATAAGGAGATACACGATGAATACAAGCGGAAGATGGATGAAAAACAAACACCGAAAAAAAGTAGTACCACACAGTTGTCGCTTGAAGACTCCGCCGAGAAAAAACTAAAATACAACAAAAACCACCCCGGGGCGAAAGCTCACATTGTGGTCAGGGACAACGCACGCAGTATGTCAAAAACTACGGTGGAGTTTGGTGTGGATAGTCAGCCCTGCATGGCGCACACTTTGCAGCTTGCAGCGAACGGAGATGTCCTGTCTCAACGCAGCATTTCAAAAGCTCTGGCTAACTGGTAGGTCACTTCAAGCACTCACCACTAGCTTGCAGCACATTTGTGTTACTCATACAAATACGTTAGAGCAGGGCAGATTGAGCTCAGTTTATAATTTCCTGTTATACAGTATGCCAGGCAGTCTTGCACTAAATGAGGACTATGTTATTGTTTACTTTATTACTCTAGTATACTCTGGACTGAAGCTGTGTGCCTTCATTGTTTTTGTAGCTGTTGTTTTGAGGCATGTTTAAAAAAAATAAAGAATAATGCACTCTTAGACTTAGACTTTGTGAAAGTCAAAGTATAGTATTTCCCATAGTTGTAGTGGGTATCAGGATTATCTCAGGGAGAGCATGTCCCAAATTCCAAGATGCTGTTTTGAGGCATGTTAAAAAAAATAATGCACTTTGTGACTTCAATAATAAATATGGCAGTGCCATGTTGGCACTTTTTTCCATAATTTGAGTTGAAGTTGTTCTCTTATTTTGAAAAACCTTGTTACATTCTTTAATGCATCCAGCAGGGCATCACAAAAAAATTAGGCATAATAATGTGTTAATTCCACGACCGTGCATATCGGTATCGGTTGATATCGGAATCTGTAATTAAGAGTTGGACAATATCGGAATATCAGATATCGGCAAAAAAGCCATTATCGGACATCTATAGTTGTGAGTTCAAACCCCGGCCGAGTCATACCAAAGACTATAAAAATGGGACCCATTACCTCCCTGCTTGGCATTCAGCATCAAGGGTTGGAATTGGGGGTTAAATCACCAACAAACGATTCCCGGGCGCGGCCACCGCTGCTGCCCACTGCTCCCTTCACCTCCCAGTGGGTGAACAAGGGGATGGGTCAAATGCAGAGGACAAATTTCGCCACACCTAGCGTGTGTGTGACAATCATTGGTACTTTAACTTTACTTTAAAGTTTCTTGGAAATGTGGGGTCATCTTATATGCAGGTCACTACACTAATAGTCTTTTTTGGGTCTTTCATTTTATCTTTCTTTAAAAAAAAAAAATACCATATGCATCTTCTACATATTTTTTTCTGTAGACATTGTCCCAACTCCGTTTCCTCAGATCATTTTTGAAAGCTGTCATACTTTGTTCTGTACATATTCTTCGAAAAGTTATGAAAACTGGTAGATGATTACTGATGTCGGATATTAGCAGACCACTTGTGGTATTGTTATGAAAATCATTAGTAAAAATATTATCAATAAGTGTGCCGCTGTGTCCTGAGATTCTGCTTATGCTTGTGATTATCAGATATAAACTCTGGCTATAGATTGTGTCTATAAAGTCATTTATGGGCTTTTGTTTGTTAGGGTTCAAGAGGTCAATGTTGAAGTCTTCACATACAAAGTTTTTTTTTTTACTAATTTCAGTTAAAATTGCCGTAATCCAGTTCTCAAACGTATCAATGGTTGACTTCGGTGATCTACACACAACTGATCAGTACGTTTTTGCTTTTTTCATGACATATTTCAATGGTAATACATTCTAAGATATTATCAATAGCTAGTGACATATTTTTTACCACTATGTAGTTTAGGTTCTTCATCACGTACACAGCTATTCCCCCTCCGTTCTTGTTGATTCTGTTGATATCATTAAGTGCATATCCTTCTAGGTCAAAATCCATTCCTTTTTTAGCATCCATCCATGTTTCTGAGATAGCGATAACTTTGAAGGGTTTGTTGAATTGTTCCAAAACATGCTTCACATTGTTGTAGTTCGCATACAAACTTCTGCTCTTTAAATGAATAATCGACAGTTTGTTGTCTATTTTAATGTTTCCGTTATATTGTTCATCTGAATAATAAAAACAATTATTCCTGGTTAGTGCGTCTGCCTCACAATACGAAGGTCCTGAGTAGTCCTGGGTTCAATCCCGGGCTCGGGATCTTTCTGTGTGGAGTTTGCATGTTCTCCCCGTGACTGCGTGGGTTCCCTCCGGGTACTCCGGCTTCCTCCAAAGACATGCACCTGGGGATAGGTTGATTGGCAACACTAAATTGGACCAAGTGTGTGAATGTGAGTGTGAATGTTGTCTGTCTATCTGTGTTGGCCCTGCGATGAGGTGGCGTTGTCCAGGGTGTACGCCGCCTTCCGCCCGATTGTAGCTGAGATAGGCTCCAGCGCCCCCCGCAACCCAAAAGAGAATAAGCGGTAGAAAATGGATGGATGGATGGTGAAAGAAAACATTTGTATCTGCATCTATATTCCAGACTATTGTAGTCTATGCTACTGAAGGTTTTCAGTTCCATACTTTCCTGTTCTCCAATCATTTGTGTTGCTCTCTGAATATCTAAGTGTAGATGAATGTGCACCTGAGTGAACATCATCTTGTTCGGTAATCCCTTGGAGCGTTGTAACTTTGTAGTCGAAAGTCAATGTTTGTTTTCCGTCAGACTCCATTATTGTTGTGGTTGTATTTGCCAGGAGTTCTGATATTCGTCCAGTTCCTTGAGTCATTGGCAACTAGGACTCTTGCTTCTGGACCTCCATTCAGCTTTATGTAGATTTTGCAGTTGGCACCCTAAGTTCCCTGAATTTTTCCTTGTTTCCTCAAGTCGCATGCTTTCTTGGTGATTTCAGCATTGCGTTTAGTGAGGTGCTTGTTCATGTACACATTTGTGCCTTTCAGCTTTTTTCCCTGAGTCAGTATTGCCATTTTGGTTTTCCTATTGGCGAGCTTAATGTTGATGACTGGCGTGGTATTGTTGCCTCTACTATTCAGCGGAATGCACGCATCAATGGTGTTAATATCCACATCAATTCCCTTTGATTGCAGAAAGTTGACCACTTGTTGCTCCGTTGAAGCAGCATCCATGTTATCTGGTTCTCCTCTGGTGTCAACTGCTCTTGCATAGGATTGATGCGTAGCCCTGCAATGATGATGTCATTCTGTTGTGAAAACTGATCCATTTCCTCTTTGAAGTTTTCCAAAACAGTGATATTCCCCAGATTGGTGACATCTTGTTGTCTGGCATTGGGTCTGTTGGCTCAATGCAGCCATCTCCTCCCTGAAGTTCTTCAAATCAGTGTTATCTTGTTGCGTGGCATGCCAGTGTTGGCGCGCTGCTGCTGCTATCTCCATTTTAATGGTGTCCACAACACTGCTATTGTCCCAAGGGGTGTTATTTTGTTGTATGGCATGCTAATGTTGGCGCAACAATGCATTCTCCTCGTTTAGCTTCTCCACCGGCTGTTTTAATGCATTGATTTTTTCTCTGAACATTCTAAATTCCACCATATCTTTACAATTTTCTTTTCTGTCTTTGATTATCTGTTCTTGGATATCTGCAACATCTTTTTGTACACCGTTGATCATCTGTTCCTCGATACGTGTTGACCTTGCTTTGTAGAGTTCCTACTAGGGCTGGGCGATATGGCCTTTTTTTAATATCTCGATATTTTTAGGCCATATCGCGATACACGATATATATCTCGATATTTTGCCTTAGCCTTGAATGAACACTTGATGCATATAATCACAGCAGTATGACGATTCTATGTGTCTACATTAAAACATTGTTCATACTGCATTAATATATGCTCATTTTAAACTTTCATGCAGAGAGGGAAATCACAACTAAGTGAATTGACCAACACTGTATTTATTAAACAGTTATTAAGCAGTGGCACAAACATTCATGTCATTTCAAAACACAACGTGCAAGATTGTCAGAGACATTTTAAAACAAGCTATTAGTGCACTTTTGTGCATGATGTCCTCAAGATGACAAATCAAAACAACACTAAATAAAGTTTTGTACAGAACGCCACTACAATAGTTTAAAACAAATAAAGTGCACTTCTGTGCATGATGTCACACAAGATATTTCAATAACTGTCAAATAAAAATGAGCTGCATAATAGGAAATCAAATTGTGTACGTCCTTCGCTATGTGGTAGGTTCCTACGGACGTTATCTCCTTATGTCGTGGACTATTTTTTTCATACGGTGTTGATGTGGAAATGGTTGCCTCTGCATTTTGTGAGTGTGGCACCGAACGGAGATGTTGACGTGCGGAGTAAGCACTCTTCATTCTCTAGCGGGTGACTTTTCAAATGATGCTACATATTAGCAGTAATGCTACTTTTTGTAGCAACGCTTTCGCCCCACACTTGACAAATTACGGTCGTCTGTTCGACATATTCCCGCTTGAAGCCAAACCACCGCCAGACGATGGACTCCGCCGTGCTGTTTTTCTTGGGAATTAATTCTTCCTTCATTTGTTACCAGATTCGCACCTTCTTTCTCTCGTATTACCACTCGCACCACAGCTAACTTTAGCCATGCTGCTACCTCTCTGCTCAGCGAGGGCGTATACGTATGTGACGTATGTAAGAAGGTGCGCTTGTTTAAGTCTCTTTGAGAAGGAGAGACTAGAAAGAGTGAAAAGAGCCTGTTTTGTAATGCCTGCAGCTAAAAGCAACTGCGTGAGAACGTATACTCGAATATCACGATATAGTCATTTTCTATATCGCACAGAGACAAACCCGCGATATATCGAGTATATCGATATATCGCCCAGCCCTAGTTCCTACTAACTCTTTCAAGTCTGGTTCCACCCCTGGTAAGGGTGTATTGCCCCATTGGCGGCTTCTTGTCGTGCTCATGGTTGCTCAGCAGCGAAGTGGAGCCGTTGGTGTTGTCCGCTTCCGCGGCAGGCTGCGGCTCTATTGGTTTTTTTTGTTTTGGGGGGTTTTCCCAAGTAATTTTGCACTGGCCAGTGCTGTGTTCGCCTTTCTTGTAGATCACTTGTGTGGTCAGAAGCTTTTAAAAATGTCCAATTCCTTCGTTTTTGTTTAGCTTTGGGTTACTAGGCAACGGCTTTGAGATAGCATTTAGCTAGTTAGCTCCCGGCTTTCCGGCACTTTCGGTTCGCTTATTTTAGCGTACCTGTGCCTCCCGCTGGGCAGAGTTGAAGTCGAATATGTTAGCATGCTGTCTTGTTTCCGTGATCACAATCAGTAGTCGGAAATTAAATTTTTTTGGTCAAAAACTGTAGTGTCGAGAGCAGAGCTCTTCTAGTTTACGTTGATTTTTAAAAAACGTTGCAAAATAGTTGTATTTGTAAATTGAGATAACGTTGATGTCTAACGTTGGATCCACTTTGTTGGTTGGGAAATTACCAAATATCAATGGTCAAATCAACGTCACAACCTGATATTGAAGAAACGTTTTCAAAAAGTATGTCGTTTCAACGATGTATTTATGTTGTAGAATATTGGTTGGGAAATTACCAAAATTCAATGGTTAAATCAACATCAGAACCCAACATTGATTAAAGGTCGTCAAAAAGCATGCCGTTTCAACGTTAGGTTTGAGTTGCTCAACGTCAGGACCTAAGTCAACCAGCTCTCAACGTTGTTTTAATGTCAAACTTTCTCAGATATGTCCCCGTTCTTTTCCTACCAGCGGGAAACTTTTTTCTTCCCTCGCTTGGTAATTTCAAAGTAAAAAAATTTGTTTTCACAGAGGGGAGTGTGTTATTTATTTAGGGCTCTTCGCAAAAAGCATAAATGTCCAATTGTAGTTGCTTCAAAAAGAATGGTGCGTTTAAAAATGAATAACAAGAGCAGGTTTTACATAACCTGTTTGTTACACAAGACGTCTAAATGTGAGATTTTGTCACATTCAAATCAGCGGTCATCATTATTGTTGTTGCTGTTGTCGTGTACCAGGTGATATGTTACAATGAAGACGATGTTCATGAACAATTAAGATAAATACGGCGTGGCGCAGTGGAAGAATGGCCGTGCGCGACCCGAGGGTCCCTGGTTCAATCCCCACCTAGTACCAACCTCGTCATGTCCGTTGTGTCCTGAGCAAGACACTTCACCCTTGCTCACACACAAGACATAGGTGCAGACTGCAATATGACTCAAGTAAACAACACCAACATTTTATATGTTCCATTGAAAATATAGAACATTACACACGGCGCTCAAAAATCTATCAAAATGTTTTAGTACGACTTTGGTAAGCTATGAAGCCGCACCGCTTGATGTGCTTCAACATACGAGTATTATTATGATGTGTGTATAAGGTAAGACATATTATCTGGCGTTTTGTTTTGCAATATTATGCAAAAGCAACTTTTCTTTTTCTTGGGACCGCGTGGCGAAGTTGGTAGAGTGGCCGTGCCAGCAATCGAAGGGTTGCTGGTTACTGGGGTTCAATCCCCACCTTCTACCATCCTGGTCACGTCCGTTGTGTCCTTGGGCAAGACACTTCACCCCTTGCTCCTGATGGCTGCTGGTTAGCGCCTTGCATGGCAGCTCCCTCCATCAGTGTGTGAATGGGTAAATGTGGAAGTAGTGTCAAAGCGCTTTGAGTACCTTGAAGGTAGAAAAGCGCTATACAAGTACAACCCATTTATCATTTATCATTTATAAAAGAAATGTGCATAACCAATGAATGAGGGATGACAGTATGTAATAAATGAAAAAAACATATTTGATGATGTAATATACAAGTTGACTGCGTTACAGTTTAGTGAATAATTGGAATATGAGGGAGATACCTTGACTCTTAATGTGTCCCCTTACCTAAAACTTGTGCAGTAAAACATGAAGTTATACAACATGTCAATAAGCCATGAAGGAAATGACATTTGAAGTCCTTGAAGAACAAAAAGCATCAACTAAAGAGACACGTGGTCCAAAATAGAAACTAAATAGCATGAGGTCCTCCATGTCCTAAAATACTATAAAGTACACTTCCAACAGCAGCAAGTCATGGTGATTGGCTCCATCTGCTGGCGAGTGGCTTCCCTGCACCTTTTCATTCCCAGCAGTGACTGAAGGCTACATCAAGGCCATTGTAGGTTTTATCACACTCTGTTTATTTTAGCCTGGGGTTATGACTTGATGGGCCGGGGCTTTATTGATGATAGACTTAATGATTTATATGTACAAGTCAGGACACGCCATCAATCTGAAGTTGCTCCACGGGACCAAAGCGCCGTCACGCCATTTTTACAACAAGGAGTCACATAATTTTTCAATAGAGCAACATTTGAATAGATTATGCAAATTAATTGTTGGACACATCATTAGGTACACATGTTTTTTTCTAATAAGAGCTGGTTCTAATATATTGCATGTTGAGTGTACTGTAGCTTAAAAATAGTTAGCAAATTATTATTTTAATTTGTGAATATATTAAATTATTTTTAAAATTTCTTATAAAAATGAGTAGATCAAATCTAAATATTTAGGTATTTTTTTTAATGTATCGCATTTAATTGGCACTTCTCCTGCTATATATTCTACTGCCACTAGAGAGCGTTGTTCTCCTTTAATGTTTCATATACAAAGCACTCATTTGGGATAGTTGCCATTTTAAATACATTCAATTAAAGAATAATTTTGAAAATTAAATGGAATTTTATTTTGATTAATTTTCATATCCCGTTTTAAATAATATATGATTAGGACCGGAGTTTGCATGTCCTCCCCGTGACTGCGTGGGTTCCCTCCGGGTACTCCGGCTTCCTCCCACCTCCAAAGACATGCACCTGGGGATAGGTTGATTGGCAACACCAAATTGGCCCTAGTGTGTGAATGTGAGTGTGAATGTTGTCTGTCTATCTGTGTTGGCCCTGCGATGAGGTGGCGACTTGTCCAGGGTGTACCCCGCCTTCCGCCCGATTGTAGCTGAGATAGGCTCCAGCGCCCCCGCGACCCCAAAGGGAATAAGCGGTAGAAAATGGATGGATGGATGGATGGATGCATGATTAGGACCCAAACTTAGCCAGGAGCTCCCCTGAGTATGTCACACTATTTCCTGCCACAGGGCATCATCTCGTTTGTTGACTTTGACTTATTCAATTATCATTTAGGTCTAAGTTGCTGCCTAAAAAAGCTGTTGTAGGAAATGACAGTAAAACCAAAACAAAAGTGAACCTTGTTGAAACCTTAGAATTAAACTACAGTAAAGTAACATGTAGTTTAAGGAACCAAGTGACACACATAAATCAGGCATGACTAGTTTGTTGCCTAAGCGGGCTGTACTGGAATTGAAAAGAAAAACTGCACGGTAGTAATTTTTAGCATATAAAACAATATAAGGGTTGTTGCCGTAAATTAACATACATCAACACGATCCTGGTTATGCCTAATTTGTTGTAGCATAAGAAGATACAAGAAGACAAAATTATCCTCAGCCAGCGGCACATTTAAGTCAGTCCCAAATGGTCTGTACCCTAAAAGGGCTGCTGTAGAAAATGAAAGTGAAATAAAAAAAGATGAATACAATGTCGTTGCGTAGGAAATATAATAAAAGTTTTCATTAGGAAGAGGTGCAATTAAGTCAGGCCCGACTATTTTCCTGCATAAAAGGGCTGCTGTAGAAACTGAAAGTGAAATACACAAATGTTGAATACAATTTTTTGTAGCATAGGAAATAAAATAAAGTTTTCATTAGGAAGGGGTGCAATTAAGTAAGGTCGACTAGTTTCCTGCCTAAAAGGGCTGCTGTAGAAACTCAAAGTGAAATATACAAACGTTGAATACAATCTGTTGTAGCATAGGAAATAAAATAAAATAAAGTCTTAATCAGCAAGGGGTGCAATTAATTCAGGCCCGACTAGTTTCCTTTAAAAGCACTGTTGTGAGAACAGACAGTGAAAGAAACAGACACAAGGTTGTTTCCAATCTGTTGTAGCATAGGAAATACAATCAAATTAAAGTTTTAATTAGGCAGGAGTGCAATTAAGTCAGGCCCGACTAGTTTCCTGCCTAAAGGGGCTGCTGTAGAAACTCAAAGTGAAATACCCAAACGTTGAGTACAATCTGTTGTAGCATAGTAAATAAAATAAAATACAATTTTAATCAGGAAGGGGTGCAATTAAGTCAGGCCCGACTAGTTTCCTGCCCAAAAGATCTGTGGTAGAAAGTGAAAGTGAGATACACAAATTTTCAATACAACCTGTTGTCGCATAGGAAATACAATAAAATAAAATTTTCATCAGGAAGGGGTGCGATTAAGTCAGGCCTGGCTAGTTTCCTATAAAAGGGCTGTTGTAAGAACAGAAAGTGAAATAAACAGACAAAAGGTTGCTTCCAATCTGTTGCAGCATAGGAAATACAATCAAATTAAAGTTTTAATTAGGCAAGAGTGCAATTAAGTCAGGCCTGACTAGTTTCCTGCCTAAAAGGGCTTCTACAGGAACTGAAAGCAAAACAAGGTTTGGGTTAAGTCTAATTTATTGTTGAATAAAGAAATGAAGTCAGACCTGTCTAGTTTATCTCAAACAACATGAGTTGCCTGTACATATTTTTTACCCATTTTCAATAGGACTGTCACCTATTTCATTTCTTTCATGTGTCACATAACATCTCGAATTTGGGTAAAGATGCGCCACGTCAAGTTTTAATAATTCAAGTAAAACATCTGCGTCATTCTAATCCTCTCCCACGCGGAGTGAACTTTGCCTAATTGGCATACGTTTCCACTCCCCTGGAGAAAATACATTCAGTGGAAAAGTTCTCTAAATAGACGAGTATTGATCTGTCGTGGCTCCGATGGCAAACTTTGATAAGAATCCGTCCTCCAACACAAAAGAAATGCAAACGCTGTAATAATGTCTCGGCGGCGTCAGTAGAAAGACTTTTCCTGAAAATACTTCTTCTGAAGAAGCTTTGCTCAGAAGGGATCCGTTCTCCTAATGAGATCAACTTTGTTTTTTGCTGATCGTAACAACTAATCAACTGCTTTGTTTTTTATGACCTCCCAGAGGCACTCCCTGTTGAAAGAAATAAGTTGAATTGTGTTTGATTTGAAATTTTCAGGTTTGAAATTCCATGAACTTGAATTGAACTCAATGTAAAACTTTTTTCTATGCACCCAAAAGGCCTATTTTCTCACAAATATTTTGTGTGTCAGTGAGCACTTCTCATTTGCCGAGATAACCCATACAGCATGATTACTGCACAGTTTTGCCACAATAAAAGGCCAAAACAAAATGCTTTTTTAAAATTTCACAGCACAATGCCACATAAGTGTTAAGAGACTGTGCAATAGGAAGCTGACAGCAGGAAAGCCCACCAGAGCTGTTGCCTGTGAATTGAATGTTCCTTTCTTATATATATATATATACAGGTAAAAGCCAGTAAATTAGAATATTTTGAAAAACTTGATTTATTTCAGTAATTGCATTCAAAAGGTGTAACTTGTACATTATATTTATTCATTGCACACAGACTGATGCATTCAAATGTTTATTTCATTTAATTTTGATGGTTTGAAGTGGCAACAAATGAAAATCCAAAATTCCGTGTGTCACAAAATTAGAATACTACTTAAGGCTAATACAAAAAAGGGATTTTTAGAAATGTTGGCCAACTGAAAAGTATGAAAATGAAAAATATGAGCATGTACAATACTCAATACTTGGTTGGAGCTCCTTTTGCCTCAATTACTGCGTTAATGCGGCGTGGCATGGAGTCGATGAGTTTCTGGCACTGCTCAGGTGTTATGAGAGCCCAGGTTGCTCTGATAGTGGCCTTCAACTCTTCTGCGTTTTTGGGTCTGGCATTCTGCATCTTCCTTTTCACAATACCCCACAGATTTTCTATGGGGCTAAGGTCAGGGGAGTTGGCGGGCCAATTTAGAACAGAAATACCATGGTCCGTAAACCAGGCACGGGTAGATTTTGCGCTGTGTGCAGGCGCCATGTCCTGTTGGAACTTGAAATCTCCATCTCCATAGAGCAGGTCAGCAGCAGGAAGCATGAAGTGCTCTAAAACTTGCTGGTAGACGGCTGCGTTGACCCTGGATCTCAGGAAACAGAGTGGACCGACACCAGCAGATGACATGGCACCCCAAACCATCACCCAACCATGCAAATTTTGCATTTCCTTTGGAAATCGAGGTCCCAGAGTCTGGAGGAAGACAGGAGAGGCACAGGATCCACGTTGCCTGAAGTCTAGTGTAAAGTTTCCACCATCAGTGATGGTTTGGGGTGCCATGTCATCTGCTGGTGTTGGTCCACTCTGTTTCCTGAGATCCAGGGTCAACGCAGCCGTCTACCAGCAAGTTTTAGAGCACTTCATGCTTCCTGCTGCTGACCTGCTCTATGGAGATGGAGATTTCAAGTTCCAACAGGACTTGGCGCCTGCACACAGCGCAAAATCTACCCGTGCCTGGTTTACGGACCATGGTATTTCTGTTCTAAATTGGCCCGCCAACTCCCCTGACCTTAGCCCCATAGAAAATCTGTGGGGTATTGTGAAAAGGAAGATGCAGAATGCCAGACCCAAAAACGCAGAAGAGTTGAAGGCCACTATCAGAGCAACCTGGGCTCTCATAACACCTGAGCAGTGCCAGAAACTCATCGACTCCATGCCACGCCACATTAACGCAGTAATTGAGGCAAAAGGAGCTCCAACCAAGTATTGAGTATTGTACATGCTCATATTTTTCATTTTCATACTTTTCAGTTGGCCAACATTTCTAAAAATCCCTTTTTTGTATTAGCCTTAAGTAATATTCTAATTTTGTGACACACGGAATTTTGGATTTTCATTTGTTGCCACTTCAAACCATCAAAATTAAATGAAATAAACATTTGAATGCATCAGTCTGTGTGCAATGAATAAATATAATGTACAAGTTACACCTTTTGAATGCAATTGCTGAAATAAATCAAGTTTTTCAAAATATTCTAATTTACTGGCTTTTACCTGTGTGTGTATATATATATATATATATATATATATATATATATATATATATATATATATATATATTGCACACACACACACACACACACACACACACACACACACATTAGGATGTCAAGTAGAAGAATACCATAACGTTACCTACTTTATTTATAAAGTCCTTTAAAAACAACCACAGTTGAAGAAGAACAAAGGGCTGTACACCACAAAGAAATAGAGGCAAAGGACAGACTAAAAAATAACATTTAAAACAGAAGTAAAATACACATTGAAGAAGCAAATACAAATGACCCTAATACCCTAAGAAGAATCAGATTGATCACAATTTAATTATGTTAAACACAGGTTATTATTTGCTTGCATTAAAAAAAATCTAATTTTCTTTAAAAAAAAAAAAAAAAACCCTAATCTTTGGATACAAATGCTATTTTGTAGTCAGAATGTCATACGGGAACGATTTATAAATGTTTTACTGAACTGAGTCAACCATTTGTTTAAAACTTGGTGACAGTAAGTATAGTAAGCATTAAGTACGCATTTTTTCTTTTTCTTAAATATAAATACTTCCTGCTTAACTTAACATAATAAAAATAAACATTAACAGGAGCCTGTCCTGCTCAACTTAAAACAGAATACATTCAGTGTGCAGCAGGTCTCCAACTTTCATCACTATAACTACTGTGACAAAAAGAGGGGTGACATCTTTGTTTCACTAATATGACTGGCAACATTTCAGTTGTGCTTTATTTATGAAGGAGATGCCCTCTGTGATATTATTGTCTCTATGCTACGTTGTGTAATTTGTCATTAAATAAAAGCATCACACACACTCGGCTCATTAAAGTGGAATAAATGACAAAATAGTTTGAAGCCACATACCTCACTTCTCCTGCCAAAAGATGCAAACTGGATGTTTAATATCCGCATTGAATGACGACGTGTGCTGGACCTCAGATCAATTGAACTCAGTAACGAGACAAACACGCTCACATAAATATTGCGCTTATTGCAACTATAGACAACAGAACACTCGTATTTGAACTTTTATACACTTACTTTAGTTATCTGCTGCACTGACAAGATGGCTGCTCCGCGCGTGTTGGCGACTGTGGCGAAACTGCTGTCAAAACCGGCGTGTGACGTCACCATTTACAATTTTCTTTTACAGGGCGCACCAACCCTGGAACATGAAAACAGAATAATGGTCTCTGTTGGCCACTTAGTTAATAAAAATACTGGACAACGTGCGTCCCTTGACAGCTCAATACGGAACGCGTACTTTTGTTTCTAAATACGGGACGATTTCGTGTTTCAAGGGACGTTTGGCAACCCCATTTAAGTAACACTTATGCTCGCAGCGCCATTCTCACGTTCATGTTTCACTTCAAGATACTACTTTAAACTTGATGTGAAACAATGATAATACATTTTGTCGCTTAAATACTAACTAATTACCTCAGTTTTATAAAAAAAAATCCATAAAGGTCTATTTTAAAGCAAAAGTGGGCGCAGAGCACATCGGAAATGCGAACTGATTAATCATCATTAATTTATGGTAAAGCCATATATTTTTAAATTAATCACAAGTGTAAATGCCTTAACATTGACAGTCCACATATATATATATATATATATATATACATATATATATATATATATATATATACATACATATACATATACATATTGTAGCGTCCCGGAAGAGTTGGTGTTGCAAGGGATTGTGGGTATTGGTTCTGTTGTGTTTATGTTGTGTTGCGGTGCGGATGTTCTCCAGAAATGTGTTTGTCGTTCTTGTTTGGTGTGGATTCACAGTGTGGTGCATGTTTGTGACGGTTGATGTTGTTTTATAGGGCCACCCTCAGTGTGATATGTGTGGCTGTTGACTAAGTATGCTTTGCTTTCACTTGTGTGTGTGTTTTTGAAATTGACGTGATCATTAAAAGTACAAATGATCGCACATTGCGTCAGCAATTCTTGACTTCTTCAAGGAAAGACGTTTGTCAAACCCATCCAACGCTACATTGGTGTCAGAAGTGGGATGGCTTACTCAAAGAAGCTTGAAGATCTTATCAAGTGCTGGGAGAATGCACTTCCGGATGAAGACCACCTGCCTCGTCACCAGGAAGAGGAAAGGATCAAGCGCCGCCCTGGTGGATTGGAGGCTCAACTACCTCATCAACAAGTAAATGAGAGGAACCTGCGCCGCCCTAGTGAACGGGAGGCTCATCCATTTGGAGGAAGAATGGAAGCTCAAAATGATGGGATAAGATTGGAAGTTCAGCCAGATGGAAGAAGTGCGCCTCGTGTGGGAAGGAGTGCCTGGCGAAGAAGTGCATCTCCTGCGGTGATGGTGGACACAAATTCCCTGCGAGATGACTACAGGCCAAGCATCGCCACACCAAAGCTTCCTCACTATAGTGGAGAAGGCTCTATTGAATCCTTCCTTCTCCAGGTCCAGCTAGCAGCACGTTTGAATGGCTGGTCTGATGTGGCAACCGCAGGGCATGTGGCGCTGTCCCTGGAAGGCCCAGCCCTACAGTGTTTGGTCGATTTACAAGAGGAGGAATTGGCTGATTGGGGGGCCATGCGTGAGGCTCTTCAACGACGTTACGGGCGACCAATCCATGCAGACGAAGCACGAGAGCAGCTGTACAAGCGGCGACGCCTTTTGGGAGAAAGTCTCGGAGCTTATGCTGCCGACCTTCGCCGTCTGGTGCGAAGGGGCCACCCAGCGTTTCCAGAAGTATTACAGGAAGAGCTCACCGTGCAAGCCTTTGTCCGTGGTCTACAGCCTGAACGTCTTCGGGAACATCTCAGACTGTTTGCTAAACACTCTCTCTCTGCCGCATTGACTGAAGCCGAACGTGTGGAGCACGTTCTGTGTCCAGATGGCCGCCGTGATGTTCCGCGAGTCCGCCAGGCTGGATGGGACGGGACAGAACGAGAGGGAGCCGACCAAGTGACTGCAACGCCAGAGAAGGCAGACCAAAGTGAACTGTTACCGCTGCGGTGTCCCTGGCCACATTGCAAGACACTGTCCAGCCCCTGCCCCCATTGATGTTGTCGCTGAGGCGTCGTCAAACTAGAGAGGGGTGTCAGTGTCGGGGAACTGACATCCGGGATGGTTTCCACTGTACCCGAATGTGATGCACAGCGCCTGGGCCGCCTGGGCAGGGCCCGGGGGCTATACCTGGAATGTGAGCTTGATGGAACAGTCTGCAGAGCCCTGGTTGACACGGGGTCCACTATCTCCATCATCCGGCCGGGTGTCCTTCCCCACTTGCAACACAGCTTGCCATCAGGCTGGACTAACACCAACGCCCGAATTACAACCGTCACAGGGAGCAAGGCTGCCATGCTGGGCAAAGGGACAGTGTGCATTAAGGTGGCGGGTCAAGAGAGACGACATCCATTCTGGCTGGCCAACATTCAAGACCCCTGTATTGTTGGGCTTGACCTGTTGGAGATGTGGAGAGCTGTGGTCGATGTGCCTAGGGCCATGCTTCATCTTGGTGAGAAAACAGTTTCCCTCCAGGGTACTGATGAGCCAGGCGCCTGCAGAGTGACAGCCCCCACAGAGCCATCCGCGGCTACGGCCTTCATGGTGGACCAGAAGAAGTCTCACCCTAACCCTTCTACTAATAGGCCGCCTACTATAGAGACCCAGCAGGCTATTGCAGAACTGTTTGAGCGAAGCAGTCAAGGCCTGGATACCACCCAGCAGGAGCGACTGAAAAGCTTACTGAATGCCTTCCAAGACATTTTTGCAGCGAAAGATGAAGACTGCATGCACACCAGTCTCGTACTCCACGACATCGACACAGGAGACGCACGACCAATCCGGCTACACCCACGCCGTCTGCCCCTTGCCAAACGAGTGGCTGCCCAAGAGAAAATCGAGGAGATGCGCCAGGCGGGCGTCATCGAGCCCTCCAGCAGTCCATGGGCAGCACCCGCAGTTCTGGTCAAGAAGAAGGACGGCTCGTGGCGGTTCTGCGTCGACTACAGACGGCTCAACGATGTAACACGCAAGGACTCCTACCCGTTGCCGCGCATAGATGATACGCTGGACTACATCACTGGCTCCTCCTGGTTCAGCTCCCTGGATCTCCGCAGTGGCTATTGGCAGGTGGAGTTGGCCACCGAAGCTCGACCAAAGACAGCGTTCACAATAGGTCAAGGACTCTGGCAGTTCAAGGTGATGCCGTTCGGGCTTTGCAACGCACCTGCCACGTTTGAGCGGTTGATGGAGAGAGTGCTGGCATCCATCCCCCGTGATCGCTGTGTGGTGTACCTGGATGACCTCCTGGTGCATGCTTCAGGATTTAAGGGGGCTCTACAGAACCTCCAGCATGTGTTCCAGGCCATTCGTCAGGCTGGGCTGCGATTGAATCCCAAAAAGTGCCATTTGCTTCGGCGTGAAGTTTCCTTCCTGGGGCATGCCGTCAGTGGGCAAGGTGTTGCCACTGATCCAGCCAAAGTTGCCACTGTCCGTAACTGGCCGGTGCCAAGGGATGTTAAAGAGTTGCGGAGTTTCTTGGGACTGGCATCCTATTACCGGAGATTTATCAAGGACTTTGCAACCATTGCTGGCCCCTTGCACCAGCTCACACACAAGGGACAGTTATTTGAATGGACTGACAGCTGCAATGAGGCCTTTGCACAGCTGCGAGAGACCTTGGTCCGAGCCCCAGTGTTGGCCTACCCAGACCCCAGCCGACCTTTCGTGGTTGATACAGATGCCAGTGATGTCGGCGTGGGGGTTATGCTGTCACAGGAAGGGAATCACGGTGAGCAGGTTGTGGCCTTTTACAGTCGGGGGCTGAGCAAGCCAGAGCGGAACTACTGCGTCACCCGTCGGGAATTGTTGGCAATTGTCCTGGGCCTTCGTCATTTCCGTCCCTACCTTTATGGTCAACGGTTTGTGTTGCGGACGGATCATGCCTCCCTCACCTGGTTGCTGCACTTCAAGGAACCCGAGGGGCAGCTGGCCAGGTGGGTCGAGATCTTGCAGGAATATGACTTCACGATTTCTCATCGACCAGGCCGCCTGCACGGCAACGCTGATGCACTGTCCAGACGGCCCTGTGAGGAGGCGTGTCGTTTCTGCCAGCGGGCGGAAGAGCGGTGCATGCCAGACCCATCAGTAGCTGCAGTCAGGCAACATGACATCTCAGTCGACCTGGACAGCTTCACCCCCCAACAATTGATCGACCATCAAAGACAAGACCCAGTGCTTGAGAGAGCTCGCAGCTGGGTGGGGGCACAGCAGCGACCGGAATGGGCCACAGTGGTGCACTTGGACACTGAGACCAAAGCACTGTACTCCCAGTGGGACAGCCTCCTGTTGTCTCGCGACCTGCTATATCGTCGCTGGGAAGCCCCGACAGGACAACATGCTGCCCTCCAACTTGTGGTGCCCCGTGTGCTGCGGCCTCAGGTCCTTGAAGTGATGCATGGCTTCCCAGGGACTGGCCATTTTGGAGTGACCAAGACCTTGGTCCGACTGAGGCAGCGCTTTTACTGGCCAGGCTGTCGCCGTGACGTGGAGATGCACGTCCACCGCTGTGATGCCTGCACAGCAAAGAAAGGCCCCACACGCCGCTCCCATGCTCCCCTACAGCAGTTCCAGGTGGGGGCCCCCATGGACCGAGTGGGTGTGGACATTCTCGGCCCATTTCCGGTCACTGATAGCGGAAACCGTTACATCTTGGTGGCCATGGATTACTTCACGAAATGGCCAGAAGCGTATGCGGTACCCGACCAGAGCGCTGCGACAACGGCAGAGAGATTGGTTTCGGAGATGTTCTGCCGATTTGGAGCTCCAGAGGAGTTGCACAGTGACCAGGGACGGAACTTCGAGTCCCAGGTATTCCAAGAGGTGTGCCGTCGCCTGGGTGTGAAAAAGACTCGCACCACGCCGCTGCATCCTCAGAGTGACGGGTTGGTGGAGCGTTTTAATAGAACCTTGGCCACACAACTTGCCATCCTCACCGATAAGCGGCAGAGAGACTGGGATTTACACCTCCCACTCATTCTTTGGGCCTACAGGACAGCGGTGCAGGAGTCCACACGCTGCACCCCTGCATCATTGATGTTTGGTCA